>NC_089491.1:12832164-13132164 GCF_036850765.1 Saccopteryx bilineata | reverse complement strand
AAGAGAGCAAGCTCCCGTTCTGCCCCCTATTTTAAGTGTAAAAATCCAAACCTTTAATCCAATATACAAAATAGGGAAGTCTCTAATACAAAGTCACTTCTTTGAGGCATGATTGGATTGTACCGCCCCACATCATAAAGGGTGGGAAAGGCTTAATCCCAAAACCAAGCCCCAGGCTACAAGATTCTGCCTGCCCACAGAGACACACATTAATATCACCTGGGCAACGGCCTCCATGTGGGCAGCGCCACTTTAACAAAGTGAGCACAATACATATTTTATCTGCCCAACAAAATGTAAAGCCAGTGTCCAGGGCTGCCACTATCACAGCCGCCCGGCTCATGCAGGTTCGCATTGGATTCGGACAGTCGGTAAAGAAACAATGGAGCCAAGAACTGGTGGGCCATAGTCTTTAATCCTAGCTTGCACCCGGCGGGCAAGTAAAAACACACACTGGGCTCCAAAACCCACTCACATTCAGTGCTCACAAAGCTACTGACTTATCCGAGTTTCCTAGAATCAAAGGTTTCTAGCTCACCAGCCTTATTCTCCTCAGTTCCCCATCTCCTTCCTTCTCCCTGCATAAACTGCACACAAACTGGCTTCTCACTCAACACTCCGCCATCTTGGCTGCTTTTCCTGGCCACATGGCCTCTTTCTGCTCTCTGCTCTGCTCTCTCTGCTCTCTCATGCTAATCATCCCAGGAACCAAGAGAGCAAGCTCCTGTTCTGCCCCCATTTTTATAGTGTAGCTTCACAACCTTTAATCCAATATACAAAATAGGGAAGTCTCTAATACAAAGTCACTTCTCTGAGGCATGATTGGATTGTACCGCCCCACATCAAAAAGGGTGGGAAAGGCTTAATCCCAAAACCAAGCCCCAGGCTACAAGGATTCTCAACACACATTAATATCACCTGGGCAATGGCCTCCACGTGGGCAGCGTTATCTTTTACAAAGTGAGCATAATACATTTTATCTGCCCAACACCCCTCAAAACCATGTCTTGTTTAGTCTTAGGGAACAGAATCAGTAGCTGCAGGTCAACCAACATCTTGAATGTACTTGTGTTATAATCACAGCACATATACCAGGGCCTTGGACCAGGGGTAGTCAACCTTTTTATACCTACTGCCAACTTTTGTATCTCTGTTAGTAGTAAAATTTTCTAACCGCCCATTGTTTCCTCAGTAATGGTGATTTATAAAGTAGGGAAATAACTTTACTTTGTAAAATTTATATAGCAGAGTTATAGCAAGTTAAAGCATATAATAATAATTACTTATTGTAAAGCCAGGAGGCAGGGCCATGGCCAGCATCAGAGCTGCCTGGCTCATGCAGGTTCGCATTGGATTCGGACAGTCAGTAAAGAAACCATGGAGCCAAAAACTGGTGGGCCATAGCCTTTACTCTAGCTTGCACCCGGCGGGCAAGTAAAAATACACACTGGGCTCCAAAACCCAGTCACATTCAGTGCTCACAAAGCTACTGATTTATCCGAGTTTCCTAGAATCAAAGGTTTCTAGTTCAACAGCCTTATTCTCCTCAGTTCCCCATTTCCTTCCTTATCCCAGATACAAACTCTGTACAAACTGTCATCTCACTCAGTACTCCACCATCTTGGCTGCTTTTCCTGGCCTTCTCCACGTGGCCTCCTCCTGCTGCTGGCTCTATTCTCTCTGCTCTCTCATGCTAACCTCAGGAACCAAGAGAGCAAGCTCCTGCTCCATCCTCATTTTATAGTGTAGAAATCCAAACCCTTAATCCAATATACAAAACAGGGAAGTCTCTAATACAGACACTTCTCTGAAGCATGATTGGATTGTACCACCCCACATCAAAACAGGTGGGAAAGGCCTAATCCCAAAACCAAGCCCCAGGCTACAAGGATTGTACCTGCCCACAGAGACACATATTAATATTACCTGGGCGATGGCCTCCTCGTGGGCAGCACCGTCTTTAACAAAGTGAGCATAATATATTTTATCTGCCCAACAATCTACCCCTATGCTCACTTTACTACCCACCAATTTACATCACCAGCATCCCCGTGCAAGGAAATTAGGCACATTACACAAATTACAACATGACAAATCATACAGTTTCAACAATCACAAAGGTACACTTCACCAGTCTCTGAGCACTTTGCCCAAAGCGCAAAATGTCCTCGGCCTTCTTTCTAGCCATGGGAGAAGCTTCCTGGGGTAGGGGAAGGGCCTCCATCAAAGCCACCCTCCAACCCCATCAGGGTATTTCACATTGTCCAAAATCCGTAATCCGTAAGTCCATCCAACAAAGGAGTCAGTGCCCACTCCGGTCGTAGTCCAGGAAATCAGTCCATACACATGGGGTGTCAGCCACCCCCCTCATCCCTGCCATCCTGGCAGGTCTTACACTGTCCCAAAGAGGAGCACATGGCATACAGCCCTATGTCCCCAAATTGCAGGCCTACCAGGGCCGTAGTAGGTGCTGCTTCCAGCTGGGCTCCCATCTTATGGAGACTGCGGATTGCAACTCCAGCCCGATTCTCTTCAACTTCCAAAGAGGAACTGGAAACATCAGCTCCCACTGCTGGGCTCGAACCCTGGGCTGCCACAGCCTTCTGCTCTGCAGACCTTGCAGCTCCAGCCTCATCTCTGGCCTCAGCCCCGGCCTCCTGCCGCTGCTGGCTCTCCGCAACATCCAGGGCAAGCTGCAACACACGAACCTCTGAATCCTCCTCCAGCGTTTGCTCCATTTCCAGGCGAATCTCGCAAACCTGGTCGGCCTCCTCCTCCAGCACTTCCTCCAGCTCCAGGGTCCACATCTGTTTCTCCCGCGTTTGCTCCAGCTCCTTCCACTGCTTGGTTTGCAGGTCCCAGGCAGCCTCTTCCACAGAGCTCTTGGTTTCCTCACGCATGGCTGTAAAAGTCAGCCAGCCTATGGTCCCCAAAAGGACAGCCATGGGGAACCCTAACACTAGCCAGTCCTCTACTCCACCACTCAAAGGCTCCTTGCTGATCTGTATCACATCCTGCCACAGACTTCACCAAATGTAAAGCCAGCAGCCAGGGCTGCCACTATCAAAGCAGCCACCTGGTCTATGCAGGTTTGCATTGGATTCGGACAGTTGGTAAAGAAACCATGGAGCCAAAAACTGGTGGGCCATAGCCTTTACTCTAGCTTGCACCCGGCGGGCAAGTAAAAATACACACTGGGCTCCAAAACCCAGTCACATTCAGTGCTCACAAAGCTACTGATTTATCCGAGTTTCCTAGAATCAAAGGTTTCTAGCTCAACAGCCTTATTCTCCTCAGTTCCCCATTTCCTTCCTTATCCCAGATACAAACTCTGTACAAACTGGCATCTCACTCAGTACTCCGCCATCTTGGCTGCTTTTCCTGGCCTTCTCCACGTGGCCTCCTCCCGCTGCTGGCTCTATTCTCTCTGCTCTCTCATGCTAACCTCAGGAACCAAGAGAGCAAGCTCCCGCTCCGTCCTCATTTTATAGTGTAGAAATCCAAACCCTTAATCCAATATACAAAACAGGGAAGTCTCTAATACAGACACTTCTCTGAAGCATGATTGGATTGTACCACCCCACATCAAAACAGGTGGGAAAGGCCTAATCCCAAAACCAAGCCCCAGGCTACAAGGATTGTACCTGCCCACAGAGACACACATTAATATCACCTGGGCGATGGCCTCCTCGTGGGCAGCGCCGTCTTTAACAAAGTGAGCATAATATATTTTATCTGCCCAACACTTATCAAGTACTTTAGGACGAATTTTCGCTAAGTTTGGCAGAATAAATCTTTATAAAACAACTTACTATAGTTAAATCTTTCTTTTTATTTATACTTTGGTTGCTCTGATACCGCCCACCATGAAATCTGGAACGCCCCCTAGTGGGTGGTAGGGACCAGGTTGACTACCACTGCGTTGGAGTCAGAGCACATTCACTTTATGGTAATTAGCTCTGGGCTTTAGTTTTTTGGTAAAAATATGCCTGTTTTGTACTTGGTTACATTTAGGAAGATTATGGAAATATATGCAATATTAAACTAAAAAGGAATCCGTGGTGGATGCTAAGTGTAGTGGGTAAAATTTTAACAAGGAAAATGTTATGTTTATATAGTATCAAAATATCTACCAAAGCAATCCTTATTAATTACAAGGTGAAATTTGTAACCTTTAAAAATTGTAACTTTACAGCAGAGAACCAGGCAGACACCACCTTAATCAATAGTTCAAGGATTAAAACACAAGTAATTGCAAAAATTAATATTATATGCCTTTATATAATATGCAGTGTGGTGTAACTGGTGAAAATCTAAGATTTTAATGTACATACAGATATATATTCACATATAAGGAAAACCAAATTTAAAAAAAAGTTAATTCAACCAGATTCAGAGTAAAGCTTGTCCAGAAAAAGTCCATATAGTTTTTACAACCTTTCTAATACCTTTAAAATCAATCAAAATAGAAAATTAAAAAATCTTTTGTCCCAGCTGGAACAATGCCCAAAAAGAAATGAGCCCAAGACATCACTTGAGTCAGGGACACTGTCCCCCAGGACTCCAGTCCCTCTGGCTCTGGGACACACAGCTCTCCAAAGGGCAGTCAGAAACTAGCCTAAGCTTGGGGACTGCGTTTCAGTCTCTCATTAGTAATTGTTGTCTTGGACTCATTTCCCTGGGGCTGGCTGAGGAGAATGAAGGTCTAGAAGGGCCAGGGCCACAGATGTTTCTTCTCTGCGTCTGGACCTAAGGCCTCCTGAAGAAACCTGAGGAGTCAGGCAGCAGTCTGGAGCAGAAGGGTCTGACTCAGCAGTGACGGGCACAGGTCAGAGGGGCTGGGACTCTGCCCTTGGCAATGAGTCTGCCTGTGTTTTAGCGGGTCATGTGGGACTCTGTGTCCATGTCTGTGTGTGTTTGTATGGAGTGTATGTGCTTGTGTACATGGTGTTTGATAGTTGTGTGTGTGTGTGTGTGTATGTGTGTGCGCGCGCGCTATGTGTCTAACTCATAGCCAACCATTTTTCTGAATTAGTATTCATTTTGACCCGGTATTAGCGGACATAGACCAAGTGACCAGCCTTCTGCTGTGTGACTAGGGATGCCTGGTTCATGACTGTGACCATAAACACCTGCAGCACAGCTGGCCATTGGGAGTGAGATTGTCGTCTCGGCTGCTGAACAAAAGACACCCACTTCATGGGGACTAAGGTCAGAGAGTGCTCACACCTCTCTCTGCAGCATGTGTTGCTGCTTTTGCCAGCTGTGTTTGTGGGCGACACACTCGTGTGTGACAGCAGACAGGTGTATTGTTTGGTTTTCTCAGTGTGTGTGTTACCATGTATATGTGCCATGTGCATTTTGTAGGTGGGGGTGTAATGATTGTACCTGTGACCAAATAGGTGAACCTGCCCCATGCTGACTGCCCTCCCCCAGCAGGGACTGGGTCAGAGGGGGCGGGATCATGCCTATCAGTAACAGGAGTGGGTGTGCTGATGTTGTACGGAGTGTGTGGCTGAGTGTGCATCTGCATTGTTGGTGAGTGTTTCTTGTGAGGTTTTTAGATTGTGTTGGATCTTATATGCTCTTGATGACATGTGTGTACAGTGCCTGAATTATGTATATGTAGTGAGTTGAGTGTTTAGTACGTGTGTCATGAATCAGGTGTGTTGATTTGCATTGTGAGTGTGTTTGTGGGTGAGTGGTTCATCATTGTGTGTTGTGTATGTCTCATATTCAGTGTTACTTATGACTTGTATGTATGTATATGAGTGTTTATGAGCTGATCCACATATTGGCTGTCCTTTCTATAGTAAATGAACATGGTGACAGGAGACTGAAATTCTCAAATCAGCATTCTGTGTGTGTGTGTGTGTTGCAGGTGTATGATCTGTGTCCACGATCTCAAGTATTTCCTGAGTTGTCCAATTTCAGGGGCAGCAATTGCTGAGATAACCAAACTCTAAGTTAATCCCTTTTTCTTGAAACAGGTCTATCACTTTCTAGACCCAAGTGTAAAGGAGTTGCTCAGAATTTTGTAGCCCTTTGGTTTCTTTTATTAAACATGCAAGGTCAAAAATACAAATACTCTAGGCATCATGCTGTGTGAAATTTGTGCAGAATCACCATCAAATTGTGGTGAGACTTGGGAAAGTTACTTCAATCTTTGGCCTCAGTTTCCACATCTATAAAATGGAAAGAAGGACACCTGCCTTGAAGTACATATATGTCAAGTGATGTACCTAACAAATCACATATAACATTGACGTAAATACACATATGTGTGTGCCATTCTGTCCCGTACTGTACTGTTGTGTGCCTACAGCATTTGTATCATATATGTTTCTATTTCCTTTTTTTAAAATTTTATTTATTCATTTTAGAGAGGAGAGAGAAAGGGAGAGAGAGAGACAGAGAGGGAGAGAGAGAGGAGAGAGAGAGACAGAGAGAGAAGGTGGAAAGGAGCTGGAAGCATCAACTCCCATATGTGCCTTGACCAGGCAAGCCCAGGGTTTCAAACCGGCGACCTCAGCATTTCCAGGTTGACACTTTATCCACTGCGCCACCACAGGTCAGGCCTGTTTCTATTTCTTAAAAGCAAAAATAAATGAAGGAATGCAAATGCTTAGTGCAGTTGTGAAGTGGTTTTAAATTCTGGGAATACAGACTGATGTGTGAATTTGATTGGGAACACAGGTTAAGTCATCAGGTGAGTACCTAAATATTTACCAAAATGTTCAGCATCATTATGAAGAAAGTTTGTGGACTACTCTGGTGGAAACTATCCCTCCCTGCCAGTCACGATCTAAACTCACAGTATTACGCACTGTGATTTCTTGTTCAATGCTCTATCTCAGTCCTTAGTAGAGGCCCCAGCACAGAGTAATGTTCAGTAAATAATAGTTGAGTTCAACAGTGAACACCCTCTTGCTTCAGTGTAATGAGGTTTTATTGGCTGATTAGGGTCCTGATGTTTTCCTAAATCCTCACTGGGATAGAGGAGCAGATATTGTTCCACTGGTGTGAGAAATTAATAGGAGAGCAGTTAAGAATTTCTGGTTTTCCTGGAGAATTACAGTGTGAGACATGATGGTCCTCGGTGTCCTTTCTAGGATGCTGAGAGTCGCAAACCTCCTTCCTCCCCAGCAGACGAGGAGCAGCATGGGGCCCGAGAACCAGAGCAGCGTGTCCGAGTTCCTCCTCCTGGGGCTCCCCATGCGCCCAGGGCAGCAGCGCGGGTTCTTCACCCTGTTCCTGGGCATGTACCTGACCACGGTGCTTGGCAACCTGCTCATCATCCTGCTCATCAGGCTGGACTCCCGCCTGCACACGCCCATGTACTTCTTCCTCAGCCACCTGGCCTTCTCTGACATTTCTCTGTCATCTGTCACTGTCCCCAAGATGCTCACGAACATGCAGACTCGGCAACAATCCATCCCCTATGTGGGATGTGTTTTTCAGCTGTATTTTTTCATGGTTTTTGCTGGTATTGACAATTTTCTTCTGGCAGTGATGGCATATGACAGGTATGTGGCCATCTGTCACCCTCTACACTACACCACCATCATGAGAGAGGGGCTGTGTGTACTGCTGGTGGCTGGCTCCTGGATTTTGTCCTGTGCTCATGCCCTGTTGCACACCCTCCTCCTGGTCCAACTGTCCTTCTGTGCCGACAACACCATCAGCCACTTTTTCTGTGACCTCACTGCACTCCTGAAGCTGAGCTGCTCTGACACCTCTATCAATGAGCTGGTCATCTTCCCTGAGGCAGGAATGCTTTTATTCCTGCCTTTGTGTATTATTTTGGGTTCATATGTTCGTATAGGAATCATCATCTTGAGGGTCCCCTCCACTAAGGGACTCTATAAAGCCTTTTCTACCTGTGGCTCCCATCTCTTTGTGGTGTCCTTATACTATGGGACAATTGCAGGTGTTTACATTTTCTCCTCCTCATGGGATTCTAAGGACATCACTGCTTCGGTCATGTACACGGTAGTTACCCCCATGCTGAACCCCTTCATCTACAGCCTGAGGAACAGAGACATCAAACAGGCCTTGGAAATGTGTGTCAACAGGGTTAGTGTCTTTAAGTTGTAATCACTACATTCTCCTACTGCAGTCAGGAGCAAGTGAGACATAGCTTCTAAAATATTGTATGGTCAACATCTCTGTATAATTTTAGTAATAGGCATTGTGATGCCAAGAAAAAGTGCTGTTTATTTGTCAAGAACGTCTAGTTTACTACTGGGATTGTTAATGGTGTTTAAAGCTAATTAATATTTCCTACTATTCATTGTTTTTTCTCATAAGGTATATGCAAAATATTATGCAAAATATGTGACAGAATTATAATTGTTGTTTTGTGTTTTTCTCTGAGACATGTCAGTTTTTGCTTATGTCATGTTCATACTGTTATTTTGGACACCCTGATTTACCATCATAATTTTCTTCTGGTGAACTTTTTTCATTGATTTCAATTTATTGTGTTTACATAGATTCAAGTGTCCCACCAAATACATCACCCTCAGCCCCATGTTCCCTTCTACATCCGCCTTACCCCTCTACCCCCAATGCCCTGCCTTCTTCCATCCAGGATTTGCTTTTCTGCTCTCTATAATGCTGTGTTATGTATGTATAATTTCACAAATCTCTTTCCCTTCTCTGATCCCATCCTCTCCTCCCCTTTCCCTCTATCCGCTTTCCCTCTGGTTTCTTATATCCCGCATCTGCCTCTATTCGGTTCCTCAGTTCACGTTCTTCATTGGATTCCTCAAATGAGTGTGGTCATATGATATTTTTCTTTTTCTGTCTGGCTTATTTCACTTAACATAATAGTTTTCAGGTGCATCCATGTTATCGCAAAAAGTAAGGTTTCCTTCTTTTTCATGGCCCCTTAGTATTCCATTGTGTATATGTACCACAGTGTTTTAATCCACTCGTCTACTTACAGACACTGAGCTGTTTTCAGATCTTCCCTGTTGCAAACAATGTTACCATAAACATGGGGGTTCATTTCTTCTTTTGAATCAGTAATTTGGTGTTCTTATTATATATCCCTAAAAGTGGAATGGCTGGGTCAAAAGGCAGTTACATTTTTAATTTTTTTGAAAAATCTCTATACTGTTTTCCACAGAGGCTGCACCAGTCTGCATTCTCACCAGCAGTGCAGGAGGGTTCCTTTTTCTCCACATCCTCACGAGCACTTATTATATGTTGTTTTATTTTTAGGCGCCATTCCGACTGGTGTGAGGTGATATCTCATTGTGGTTTTAATTTGCATTTCTCTAATGATCAGTGATGTTGAACATTTTTCATCTGCCTATTGGCCATCTGTATGTCCTCTTTGGAGAAGTGTCTATTCATTTCTTTTGCCCATTTATGGATTCGATTGTTTGTCTTTCTGGTGGTTAGTTTTACAAGTTCTTTATAAATTTTGGTTATTAGCCCCTTATCAGACGTATTGATGAATATGTTCTCCCATTGTGTGGCTTGTCTTTTTATTTTCTTCATGTTGTCTTTAGCTGTGCAGAAGCGTTTTAGTTTGATATAGTCCCATTTGTTTATTCTGTCCTTTATTTCTCTTGCCCATGGAGATAAATCAGCAAATATGTATATTGCTGCAGGAGATGTTAGAGAGCTTACTGTCTATGTTTTCTTCAAAGATGCTCATGGTTTCACGACTTACATTAAATATTTTATCCATTTTGAGTTTATTTTTGTGAATGGTGTAAGTTGGTGTCTAGTTTCATTTTTTTGCAAGTAGCTGTCCAATTTTCCAAACATCATTTCTAAAAAAGACTGTCTTTACTCCATTGTATGTTTGTTGTGGACCGTAAATGGCAAGAAGCCTTTATGGATTCGATGCTTAGCAAAAGGCTGAGTTCTCCTTCCTTCATCTCCATATTGGCTATGAAGCTGAGTATTTGCACCCACTTCCCTTGCTTCCTTAACTTGGTGGAAGCAATTTACATGCCCTTCCTCTTACTCTTTGTTTGTTCAGATGTTGGTTGGTTTCACTTATGCATGGTGGGAGGATTCCTGTTTTTGCCTTGGGAGAGTTCCTGCTTTAGCCTCAGATGTGTAACTTTGTAACATGTACTTCCTTGATTTGCATATGGCTATATAATAAAGCAAACTGCGGCTATTGGGCACTCGGATATTGCCATCAGCATTTGAAGGGTCCTCCCGGTCCCATCTTTTTTTCTTTTTTTAAATTTCTTTTCTTTTCTTTTCTTTTTTTTTTTTTTGTATTTTTCTGAAGCTGGAAACAGGGAGAGACAGTCAGACAGACTCCCGCATGCGCCTGACCGGGATCCACCTGGCACGCCCATAAGGGGTGATGCTCTGCCCACCAGGCAGCGAGCGATGCTCTGCCCCTCCGGGGCATCGCTCTGCTGCGACCAGAGCCACTCTAGCGCCTGGGGCAAAGGCCAAGGAGCCATCCCCAGCGCCCGGGCCATCTTTGCTCCAATGGAGCCTTGGCTGCGGGAGGGGAAGAGAGAGACAGAGAGGAAGGAGGGGGTGGGGGTGGAGAAGCAAATGGGCGCCTCTCCTATGTGCCCTGGCCGGGAATTGAACCTGAGTCCCCCGCACGCCAAGCTGACGCTCTACTGCTGAGCCAACCGGCCAGGGCCCCATCTTTTTTTCTTAATAAGTATGTTTTTTTAATTCTGCACCGTTATTAGGAGCTGCACTTGTCCACAGCATATGCTCTTACCTCCTTTGTCAAATTTAAATTGTCCTTAAAGGTGTGGGCTTATTTCTGAGTTCTCTGTTTTGTTCCATTGATCTATATGCCTATTCTTATGCCAGTAGCAGGCTGTTTTGAGTACAATGGCCTTGTAGTATAACTTGATATCAGGAAGTATGATATCACCCACTTTATTCTTCTTATTTAAGATTGCTGAGGCTATTGGTCTTCTTTTTTGGTTCCATATAAATTTTTGGAATATTTGTTCTATATCTTTGAAATTTGTCAAAATTTAATGAGTATTGCAATGATTTTATAAACTGCTTTGGGTAATATAGACACTTTAATGATGTTTATTATCCCTATTTACAAACTCGGTATATGCTTCCACTTGTTTGTATCTTCCTTGATTTCTTTGATCAATGTTTTATAATTTTATGAGTACCAGTCTTTAACCTCCTTGGTTAAATGTACTTGTAGGTACTTTATTATTATTATTTTTTTGCTATAGTGAAGGGGATTGTTTTCTCAATTACTCTTTTAGACCATTTATTGTTGGTGTATAAAAATGCCTCTGATTTTTGAATATTAATTTTATATCCTGCCACTTTACTGAATTCATTTATCATGTCCAGTAGTTTTTTGACTGAGACTTTAGGGTTTTCTATGTACAGTATGATATCATCAGCAAATAGTGATAGTTTTACTCCTTCTTTTCCAATTTAAATGCCTTTTATGTCTTCTTTTTGTCTGATTGCTGTGGCTAGGACTTCCAGAACTATGTTGAATAAGAGTGCTGAAAGGGGGCACCCTTGCCTTGTTCCTGATCTTAAGGGAATTGCCTTTAATTTTTGCTCAATGAGTATGATGTTGGCTGTGGGTTTGTCATAGATAGCCTTCATTATGTTGTGGTATGTCCCCTGTATTCCCACTTTGCTGAGCATTTTGATCATAAATGGGTGCTAGATTTTATCAAATGATTTTTCTGCATCTATTGTTATTATCATGTAATTTTATCCTTCCTTTTTTATGTGATATATCACATTGATTAATTTGAAAATATTGTACCAGTTTTGCCTCCCCTGAATAAATCTCACTTGATCATGATGAATGATTTTTTTCATGTATTGCTGGATCCAGTTTGCTAATGTTTTGTTGAGAATTTTAGCATGTAAATTCATCAAGGATATTGGCCTATAGTTTTCTTTCTTTGTATTGTCTTTTCCTGGTTTTAGAATCATGATTTTGCTTGCCCGATAAAAGGAGCTTGGAAGTTTTCCCTTCTTTTGAATTTTTTGACATAGCTTGAGAAGGATAGGAGTTCTTCTTTGAGTAGTTGGTAGAATTTGCCTCTGAAGCCATCTGGCCCAGGGCTTTTGTTTGCTGGGAGTTTTTTGATAACTGTTTCTATCTCATTTGTTGTAATAGGTCTGTTTAGGTTTTCTGTTTCTTCCAGATTGATTTTTGAAAGATTATGTTTCAAGGAATTTGTTCATTTCACGTAGGTTGTCTAATTTTTTGGCCTTCATTTCTTCATAGTATTTTCCTACAATTCTTTGTATTTCTGCTGTGTCAGTTGTTTCTTCTCCACTCTCATTTCTAATTTTATTTATTTGAGTCCTTTCTTTTTTCTTGGTGAGTCTGGTTAAAGGTTCATCAATCTTTTTTACCTTTTCAAAGAACCAGCTCTTGGTTTCATTGATCTTGTGTATTTTTTTTTTTAATCTCTATGTCATTTATTTCAGCTCTGGTCTTTATCATTTCCTTCCTTCTACTACCCGTGGGCATTACTTGCTGTTCATATTCTAGTTTTTTTAGATGTAGGGTTAAATTGTTTACTTGAGCTTTTTCTAGCTTCTAATGGTATACGTGTAATGCAATGAACTTCCTTCTTAGGACTGCTTTTGCTGTGTCCCATAAATTTTGAGTTGTATGTTACATTTGTTTCAAGAAAAAATTTTTATTTCTTCCTTGATCTCATTGTTAACCCATTCTTTATTTAATAACATGTCATTTGTTTTCCAAGTGTTTTTCTATTGTAGTTGATTTCTAGTTTCATGCTTTGTGATCCGAGAAGATGCTTGATATGATTTCAATCTTCTTAAATTTATTGAGACTCATTTTGTGTCCTAACATGTGTCAATCCTAGAGAATGTACCATAAACACTTGAAAAGAATGTATATTCTGCTGCTTTAGGGTGAAAAGTTCTGAAGATATCTATTAAATCCAGTTGATCTATTGTGTCCTTTAAGTTTGATGCTTCTTTGTTAATTTTCTTTCTTGAAGATCTATACAGTGATGTTAGTGGGGTTCTGAAATCCTCTACTATTATAGTATTGCTGTTGATCTCACCCTTTATGTCCATTAAAATCTGCTTTATATATTTAGGTGCTCCTATATTAGGTGCACAGATATTTATAATGGTTATATCTTCCTGTTGGATTGCTCATTTTATCACTATGTAGTGATCTTCTTTATCCCTTACTATAGCCTTTGTTTTAAAGTCTATTTTGTCAGATATAAGTATTGCTACCCCAGCTTTTTTCATATTTATTTGCATGAAATAATTTTTTCTATCCCTATACTTTCAATCTATGTGTATCTTTTGTTTTGAGGTAGGTCTCTTGTAAACAGCATATGTATGGGTCCTGTTTTCTTATTCACGCAGCTAGCCTATGTCTTTTGATAGGAGCAATTAATCCATTTATATTTAAGGTTATTATTGGTAGGTAGTTGTTTATTGCCATTTTATTCTTTAAATCTACATTTCTCTTTTACTAGATTCCCCCGCCCCCTTTGTTCAGATTACATCAGGCCCCTTAACATTTCTTGTAGCATATTTTTGGTGGTAATGAATTCCTTGAGTTTCTTTTTTTTTTTTTGGTCTGGAAGCTTTTCATTTCCCTTTAATTATAAAGTATAACCTTACTGGATAAAGAAGTCTTTGTTGTAGGCTATTGCTCTGCATTTCTTTGAATATTTCTTCCCATTCCCTTCTGGCCTCAAGTGTTTCCATTGAGAAGTTGGATGTCATCATTTTGGGGGCTTTTTGGTAGGTGATTGACTGCTTTTCTCTTGTAGCTTTTAGTATTCTTTCTTTATCTCTTAGCTTTGGTATTTTAATTATAGTGTGTTTTGGTGTAGGTCTTTTGGGTTCCCTTTTAATGTAATTTTCTGTGCTTCTTGAACTTGTGTGACTTTTTCCTGCATCAATTTAGGGAAGTTTTCAGCTATGATTTCTTCAATCAGATTCTCTATCCCTATTCTTTTCTTCTTTTTTAGAAATCCCTATGATGCAGATGTTGTTTCTCTTCATGTTGTCACAGAGCTCTTAGAGTTTTCTCAGACTTCTTGAGCCTCTTTTCTTTTGCTGCTCTGCTTTTGTGCTGTCATTTATCTTGTCTTCCAAACCACTGGTTTGATCCTCTGCTTCATCCATCCTGCTTTTAATTCCTTCTAGTGTGGTCTTCAGTTCTGAAATTGTATTTGTCATTTATGACTGGTTCTTTTTTATGATTTCAATGTCCTTTTTGATGCTTGTTATCTCTTTATTTAGGTGTCATTATTTCCATCCATTGTTGCTCTAAGGTCTTTGAGCAACCTAACCATCATTATTTTAAACTCTGAATCTCATAATTTTTTATTTCCATCTCATTTAGTTCTGTTTAATTCTCTTGTTGATTCGTTTGGATTGCATTTGTCTGTCTTCCCATTTTGTCTGTGTATAGACTCCTCCTTTGTGTGTGTTGTTTGTGTAGCTAGCTGAGCCTACGGTTGGTATTGTCCACCTCCAATTTTCAGTTGTGTTGTTTCTAGGTCTACTTGGGTTGGAATGAGCTGTTGTTTATAATAATCTGTGGGCTACTTATCTGCTATAACTGTTCTTTTTGCTATTTTTGTTGGTGTTTTTCTATGTCTTAGCTGGGTCAGGTGTGAGGAGCCCTTCCTTAAGTTACCACTCTAACAAGGGTTGTTAGGTCCTGAACTGATTCTCTTCTTTACTGGCCATTTGATGTGCCTACACTGAATCTCCCTGGCTGGAGCCTGGCACAGATCAGTGTGGGTCACTGCCTATGACTGGCTCTTATCAACCTTTTTGGACCTACAGGCAATCCAGATCTTGTAGCTGCCTCTGCTGGGCCCAGGTGCCATTGTAAGTATCACCTGCACTCCTAGTCTAGGTTTTATCTACTCTTGGCCTGTGAGAAGTTCCTTTAAAAGTTCAAGTTCCCCTGAGATCTACTTTCTGCTGCCTCATATTGCTGGCTACTTGCTGGGCTCAGTACTGTAATTCAGTGATTGGATATAGTATTGGATGTGGCTTGCCACTAAACCTCAGGTGTAATTCTATACAGACTTATTATTTATTTTATTTTGGCTTTTTTTTTAGTACTCTGAAGGGTTTGGTCACAGGGGTACAGTGAATGTGGCCTCTGTGCTCTTGATGTGTGGTCAATCCATAGGCCCTTTGCCACCACAACTGCCCCTCAGGCCTTTGGGCTGCAGTACTGCCAGTGCCAGCCCACCTCCACAGCTGCTGTGGCTTCTGCCGTTCCATGTGGGCTTGCGCATGCCCACTCGGACAGCCACCATAGTTGCCCCAGCCTCTGTCGCTGCGGGGTCTTGTGAGCATGTGCTCTGGCTGCAGTCACGGTCTCCGCAGTTTCTGCCTCTGCAGGCGGGCTTGTGCGTGCCTGCTTGAACCATCGCCCTGGCTTCCGCTTTCACCGAGGGTGGGCCCTTGCCACAGGTGGTTCTGTGTGAGCTCAGACCTCTGCAGTGGCTGTCGCGGACTTCACCTCCACTGGTGGGCCAGCGCACCCGCTCAGACTGCCTCTATGTTCACTCTGGCCTACGCTGCTTCCAATGGTGAGCCTGCGCTGCGGAAGGCTTTTGTGCGAGCTCAGACCTTTGCAGCTTCTCCCGTAGCCACCTCAACTGTGGTCAGGACTGAGCAAGCCTGCTCAAACTGACTCTGAGATCGTCTCAGCCTCTGCTGCCACTGAGGGCTGGCTCACACTATGAGCAAGCTTGCATGCAAGCTCAGACCTCTGCAGGGGCCACCATGTCTTCCTCATCCATGGGTGGGCCAGCACGTGCTCTCTCAGACTGCTCCATACCCCACAGTCATGCTTCTCCACCACTGGCCTGCCTGCCCTCGGGGAGCATTCAGCATCGTGGGGGGGGCAACGTAGTTCAGACCTCAGCACTCACTACCTGTGTCCCTAACATGTTGCATGTCTCTAAGCGCCTCTTCGTTTTGACTGGAGCAGGAGAGCCTCCATGGGTGGGGTAATTTCTTCCCTTTGCTGGTGTTGCTGCTCTCAGAAAAATATTTACTTTAGAATTGGGGAGTGACTCAGCCCAGAGGGTAGGGTGGCGGTCCCTGAATGTGTCTCCCCCTCTGCCTCTAAGACCACACTCTCCCCTGGCAACTCTAGTCCTCCCAACTCTCTCTGCTTCTGCAGCCCCGGGCAGGTGGCTGTGAGAGAGGCTCTCGGTGTGGTCCTTTTAAGACAAAGCCTGGGTCTGAGAGTTCTGCCTCTTTCTCTCAAACAGTATCTAGGCTCTTTTCTCAGCCAAATACAGTTTGTATGCTTCTTCCAGGCTTCAGGGCTCTAGGCTGGGACTCTGGTTGTGGCACTTAGGACCCACAACTTTCCAGGCAATCTTCACTGCTGCGAGAGTCCCCCAGGGCAGCCACTCACTCTCTGTAGTGGGGCAGCCCTTTCCAAGTCTCTGCCTTTCCTACCAGTCTCAGTGTGGATTCTTAGGTGATCCTTGGCTATAGAATCTTCTTAGTTTAGTCCAAAGTTGGTCTTTAAAAATGATTGCTCTCAAAATTAAGTTGTTATTCACTTTGGTTCTGGGATGTGAGAGTTGGTACGTCTGCCTACTCTATGGCCATCTTGTCTCTCTCTCTAAACTTTTTTTTTGAACTGATTCTTTTACACTGGTTTTTGTTGGCTCCAAGGTGATTGTGCGCACATCCTCCTAACTCACATTCTGTGACATAACGTTGGTAGCCTGTGATCAGCCGTGTAAAGGATCAATACACTGTAAACGTTGGCATGTGCTACAAAGCAGAGTTTTTTTTTTAAAAAAAGAGTCTGTGTTTTGTTTTTATTTTATTTTACCAATTTATAATTTACCATAATTTTATGTTGCTAATTGATATTTTTGCTTGTTCATTATCTTGTCTAAGATATATGCAAAATTTTATGTAAACCTTTTCAGAATTATAATTATGATTTTTGTCTTTCTTCTGACATATGCTTTTATTTAAGAATTTTTCAATAGACAGTTATTGAGGATACAAAGATTTGGCATAATGTGTTCCTGGTGAAGTTTCTTTTTTCTTTCTTTCCTTTTTTTCCTCTTTCCTTTCTTTCTTTCATTCTTTCTTCTTCTTTCCTTTCTTCCTTTTATTGTTTCTTTTTATTTACATTTAATTTTTTTTATTGTGGCAAAATATACATGACATACAACTTACATTTTACCCATTTTTAAGTGTGCAGATCAAAGGCATTAAGCACATTCACTGTGTCATGTGGCTTCATGCATTTGAGAACTCTATCACTGAGTATTTATTTATTTAGGATCGTTACTATTCTTTTTTTTAATTGAATTTATTGGACTGACATTGGTTAATAAAATGTTCTAGGTTTCAGGTATACACATCTATAATACGTCATCTATATATTGTGTCATGTGATCTCCACCCAAATGCAAGTTTACTTCCATCACCATTCATCCCCCTTAGCCTGTTCCTACTGCCCCACAACCCCTTTCCCTCTGGTAATCACCATACTTTTTTCTTTGTATGAGAGGCTTTAAAATTTTTTTTTTCTTAATCACTTCATTTTTTCTCTTAGAACTCCAACTCCCCTCTCCTCAACCCAGCTCAGTCTGTGTTTTGAATCTGTGTGTGTTTCTATTTTGTTTATTATGTTGATTAGATTCCATTTATATGTAACCCTCTGTGGTCCTGGTCTTTCTCTGACTGGCTTATTTCACTGACCGTAATACCCGTCTGGGCTAACCATGCTGTCTCAAAAGGCAAGATTTCCTTATTTTCATGGCCGAGTAGTATTCCACTGTGTAAATATACCACTGGTCCCCCCTTTTATATTCAATTTATTGGGATTACATTGGTAAACAAAAGTATACAGGATTCAGGTACAAAATTCCACAATACATCACCTGTACACAGTATTGTGTGTTCATCATTCTGATTCAAGTCTCCTTTCCTCACCATTTATTTTTTCTATACTGGCCTCCACATCCTCACACCATTCTGCCCTATAATCACCACACTGTTCACTCTGCGTCTCAGTTTTTTCTCTATTTTTTGTTCTTTTCTGTTTTTGCCCCTGTGGACATTTTATTTTATGAATATTTTAATTTATTGTGTTAACACGGATTCAAGTGTCCCACTGAATATAACACTTTCACCCCCACTCTCTTGCCCCTCTCCCCTTAACTCTCACCTTTTTTCCTCTGGGATTTGCTATCTGGTTATTTGTATCTATGTGTTTTGTATTATATATATAATGTCACTAACCACTACATTTTTCTCTCATCCTATCCCATTAGCTTGCTTCCCTCTGACAGCTGTCTTTCTGCTCCCTGGGACCCCGGCTCTGCCTCTGTTCCATTGCACAGTTTACTTTGTTCATTAGATTTCACATATAAGTGATATTATATGATATTTGTCTTTCTGTGCCTGGCTTATTTCACTTAACATAATAATCTCTAGGCCCATTCATGCCATCATAAAAAGTAAGATTTGTTTTTGATGGCTGCATAGTTTTCTATTTTGTATACATAACACAGTTTTTTAATCTACTCATCCACTGATGGAGACTGGACTATATCCAGATATTGTATATTGTATAAAATGCTGTAATGAGTATAGGAGTGCGTGTATCTTTTTGAAGTAGCATTGCAAGTTTCTTTGGATATGTTCCACAAGGTAGGTTTGTAAGGTACAAAGGCGGTTCCATTTTTAATTTTTACAGGAAATCCATACAGTTCCACAATGGATGCACGTGTCTATAGTCTCACCAAGAAGGCACAAGCATCTCCTATTCTCCACAGCTGCTCCAGTGCTTGTTTTTTGTTGATTTATTTGTGTTAGCCATTCTGGTAGGTGTGAGGTAATATCTCATTTTGATATCACTTAGTATCTCTTTGATGATGAGTAATGTTGAGCATCTTTTCCACATATCTATTGGCCATCTGTATGTCCTCTTTCAAGAAGTGTTTATTTAAGTCCTTTGCCCAATTGTAAATTGGATTATTTAACTTCCTGGTATTGATTTTTACAAGTTCTCTATAAATTTTCTATATTAAAATGCATCTTTCTTGTGGTTGGTGTTTACATAGTATTTTTCTTTTCTATCCCTTTAAACTTTTCTATGTCCTTATATCTATGAGTTGTACAATGTTACCAGTGTAAAGTTGAGTTTTGTTCTTTTTATGTTTAGCAACAATTATTGAATATCTGGAAAATTTTATCTGTTGATATTTAATGTAATTGTAATATATTTGAATACATACTTTCCGTATTACAATGTTTTTTATTTGATACATATATTTCATATTTGTTCTCTTGTCTTTTTATTAATTAAATGTATATTTTATTATTCTATACTTTATTAATTTATTAATCACACATTATCATCATTATTTAATAAATATTTTGTATTCTGTCTGCAAAGATTACTTCTTTTCTTCTTAACTTTTAAATTGTACTTTAATATAGTATACCTGAAATTTACCATTTTAGCCATTAGAGGCATACTATTTAGTGGCATTTAGGACACTCATCACCTATATCTCATCCTAAGACTGGTAAGAGAACTCCACAGACCATCAATAAAATTGCATGTATTGCAACTTTGAATGAAATAAGAATAATGATATCTATGAATCTATATGGAGAAATAGCAGGGTATAATTTTCCATGAAAGAATGCAATGCTTAGGAGAGCATATAGCATGCTACCTTTTATGTAAAAGTAAAACATACATTTGTCTTCCCATTTAAACAGATGGTAACACAGAAAGAATAAGTCAGAAATTAATGAGTTTGTTAACTTTCAGGAGGTGAAGCAGAAAGATACAGAGATGATTGTAATTATTTTATAGTTTTGACTATGTTGTGTTTTGCCCCTAAATAAAATAAATAAAGGAGGTGGTGAATATGGCAATATAGAATAAAACAACACAAATGAACTTATTTATATTTCTAATTACTACCATTAGACTAATGGTGAAAATAAAATAAGTAACAAGTAATTCTTGTACCCAGAATCATGTCCATATATTCTCACAATTAGTAAAAAAAATTTAGAATGAAAGTTTAAGCTGTAGTTAGTGTGTCATTAACTATGGTTTGAGTTCAAGATTCTGAAACAACTCAGCATGTGTCCAAAGATTCAGCAAATAAGTAATCCTGAGGAAGAGGGAGTGAGTCCTCACTCTTGGGGAAGGTGCTGTGCACACGGAGAAGGAGGGGCTGGAAAGAACACTGTGTTGGAGATATCAATTTGAATTCATAGGTTTAAAAATATATAAGTAGATAGAAATTTATATATTCTGTGTCAACATCTACACTGTTCTCATACTCATTCTTTATGTCCCCCTGTTGACACACCTCAATGGGTCAACATTCCTTTAGTTTCTTACTTTGTAGTTTTTACGTCTTGTGTTTCATATATATAAATATGTATATATTTATATATAACATATATATTCCCATTGACTTCTTTAAGATTATTTAGAATCTTTGTAAACAATGAATGCACCTAAAACTTTACCTAAATGAGTAACAATGGTAATGGATTATAACTCAGAAAATAAGAATCCATGAGGCCACATTGGTATGAATAAATAAATATGAATAGGGAACAAATGTAAATTCCATCTAATAGGAGATGGAACAACTAGTGAACACAGAACAATTAACAAAAGGAGAAGAATCACCATTTGGCAACCATATTTTAAATAATTTTGTCATACAAGAATCACTAATTTGGTGGGGGAGGGAGAAGAGAGTAAAGGAAAGATAAATAATAATTGAAGGAGACTTGACTCTGGGCATTAAACACATAATGTAATCCAGGTGATGTATTATAGTAGTATAATTTTATTCATCATAGTTACCATGGTTGTGATGGGTAGTCTCAGTGGTAGACTGTTGACCTGGTGTGTGGATGTCTCATGTTTTATTCCCGGTCAGGGCACAAAGTTAGAAGTGACCATCTGCCTTTCTTTCCATCCACCAATTTGAATTCTCCTCCACAGCCATGGTTGAATTGGTTGAAGCATGTTGTCCGAGTTGCTGAATATGGCTCCAAGGAGCCTCCATTTAAGTGCTAAAAATAGCTCAGTACTTGAGCACTGGCCTCAGATAGGGTTACTGGGTAGATTCCTGTTGGGCACATGCAGAAGTCTATCTTTCTTTCTCCTATCCTCTCACTATAAAAAAAATCAATGTCACCTCAATAAATTGCATAGAAAATAAAATGAAATAAAAATAGAGCTCACGTAAAAAAGTGTTTTACAATATCTCTATTAAAATGTTTACTGGAGTCCAAGATGGTGACAGAGTAGGTGGATGTTCCAACAGCCACCTCCCAGGACCAAATTGGATTACAACTTAATTTAAAAATAGTCATCTTGAAAAACCAACTGTGGACTAAAGGAAGAGGAGTACATAACCAAAGACCACAGAATAAGCCACATAAAGACTTAGGAAGTGCGGAGACACAGAAAGGGCTGTCCACTCCCAGAAGTGAACGGTGACTGAGAGTTTGGAGGACTCTCACTGTGGGGAAGTTCTCCCTCACAGGTGTGCATGCTCAGTCCCAAGCTCAGAACCCAATCCTAGAGCCCCAGGGTCTAGATTAGGTGCGCACAGAGCATTTGGGGTGAAGAGAGCCAGGTTTCTGTGTGTGAGAAAGAGACTGAGCTTTCTCAAATGCAGGCTCTGTATTGAAGGGCCTGCAAAGAAGATCTCATTCAGAGCCACTTGCCTGGGGCTACAGTTGAGGTAGAGCTGAGAGGACTGGAGGTACGTTAGGATAGACCACATGTTAGAACCCAAAACAAGTCTCAATAAATTTAAAAAGATTGAAATCATATTAAGCATGTTTCTGATCACAATGGCATGAAACTAGAAGTCAACTACAATAGAGAAACTGAAACACATTCAAACACTTGGTGGCTAAATAGCATGTTATTAAATAATGAATGGGTTAACAATGAGATAAAAAAATCAAAAGTTTTCTTGAAATAAATAAAAATAAACATACAACAACTCAATATTTATGGGACATAGCAAAAGCAGTCCTGAGAACAAACTTTATAGCATGACAGACATACTGTAAGAAGCAAGAAAAAGCTCAAACAACTTAACCTTGCATGTAGAAGAACTAGATAAAGAAGAATAAAAAATCACAGAGAAAGCAGAAGCAAGGAAATAATAAAGATCCGAGTGGCAATAAGTGATATAGAGCAAATAAAAAACAGTACAAAAGATCAATGAAACCAAGAGCTGGTTCTTTGAAAAGGTAAACAAGATTGAAAAAGCTTTAACATGACTCATCAAGAAAAATAGAGGACTAAAATAAATTTAGAAATGAAAAGAAGTAACAACTGACATCATAAAAATACAAAGGATTGTAAGAAAATACTATGAAGATCTATATTTCAAAATATTGGACAACCTAGGTGAAATGAATAAATTTCATTCACATACAATTTCTCAAGACTCAATCTGGAAGAATCAGAAAACCTAAAAAGACCAATTACAACAAATGAATTTGAAACAGTTATCAAAAGTCTCCCAACAAACAAAAGTCTGGGACCAGCTTCACAGATGAATTTTACCAAATATTCAAAGAAGAACAAACACCTATCCTTCTCAAGCTATTTCAAAAAATTCAAGAGGAGGGAAGACTTCCAACTCCTTTTAAGAGGCAAGCATTATCCTCATTCCAAAACCAGAAAAAGACACTACAAAGAAAGAAAACTATAGACCGATATCCCTGATGATCATTTTAGCAAACTGAATCCATCAACACATTAAAAAAGTAATACATCATGATCAAGTAGGATTTATTCTGGGAAGGCAAAGCTGGTACAATATTCACAAATCAATTGATGTGATTCATCATTTAAACAAAAGGAAGGATAAAAATCACATGCTTATATCAATAGATGCAGGAAAAGCATTTGATAAAATCCAGCACCAATCTATGATCAAAACTCTCAGCAAAGTAAGAATACAGGGGACATACCTCAACATAATAAAGGCCATCTATGACAAACCCACAGCCAACATTATATTCAATGGAACAAAAATGAAAAACAATCCCCTTGAGATCATTAAAAAAGCAGGGGTGCCCACTTTCACTACTGTTATTCAACACAGTTCAGGAAGTCTTAGCCACAGCAATCAGACAAGAAGAAGACATAAAAGGCATCCAAGTTGGAAAAGAAGAAGTAAAACTATCATTATTTGTTGATGGTATGATACTGTACATTGAAAACCATAGAGTCTCAGTCAAAAAACTACGAAACCAAATAAATGAATTTGGCAAGGTGGCAGCATATGAAATTAATACTCAGAAATCAGTGACATTTTTATACACCAACAAAAAATGTCTGAAAGACAAATTAACGAAACAATCCCATTCACTATTGCAACAACAACAAAAACAAAGTACCTAGAAGTAAACTTAACCAAGGAGGTAAAAGACATGTACTCAGAAAATTATAAGACATTGAAAAAAGTAATCAAGGAAGCATATACCGTGTTTATGGATAGAAAAAATAAACATCATTAAAATTTCTATATTACCTAAAGCAATTTATAGGTTCAATGCAATTTCTATTAAAATACCAATGGCATAATTCAAAGATATAGAACAAGTATTCCAAAAAATTATATGGAACGAAAGAGAACACAAGTAACCCCAGCAATCTTGAAAATAAAGAATAAAGTGGGAGTTATCACACTTCCTGATATCAAGTTATACTAGAAGGCCATAGTAATCAAAAGAGCTTGGTACTGGCATAAGAATAGGCATACAGATCAATGGAACAGAACAGACATTCTAGAAATAAACCCACGCCTTCATGGTCAATTGGTCATTGACAAAGGAGGTAAGAGCATACAGTGGAGTAAAGACAGTCTCTTTAATAAATGGTATTCAGAAAATTGAACAGGTACATGCAAAAAAATGAACTAGATCAC
The DNA here is from genome assembly GCF_036850765.1 of Saccopteryx bilineata. NCBI lineage: Eukaryota > Metazoa > Chordata > Mammalia > Chiroptera > Emballonuridae > Saccopteryx > Saccopteryx bilineata. The sequence goes on along the minus strand of NC_089491.1, from coordinate 13,108,207 downwards.
CAACTTATACCATTCACCGAAATAAATACAAAATGGATAAAAGACCTAAATGTAACTCGTGAAACTATAATTATCTTGGAAGAAAAGAGGCAGTAACCTCTCTGATATCTTTCATAGCAATATTTTTGTTGATTTATCTTCATGGACAAGTGAAATAAAGGACAAAATAAACCAAGGGGCCTACATCAAACTAAATGTTTTTGCACAGCAAAAGACACCATGAACAAAATTAAAAGAAATCTCACACAGTGAGAGAACCTATTCGCCAATACGTCTGATAAGGGGTTAATAACCAAAATTTATAAAGAACTTCTAAAACTCAACATCAGGAAGATAAACAATCCAATTAAAAATGAGCAAAAAGAACTAAATAGAACCTTCTTCAAAGAGGACATACAGATGGCCAATAGGCACAGGAAAAAATGTTCAACATCACTAATCATCAGAGAAATGCAAATTAAAAACACAATGAGATACCACCTGACACCTGTCAGAATGGCGCAATTAAGAAATCAACATACAATAAGTGCTGGCAAGGGTGTGGTGAAAAGGGAACCTTCCTGCCCTGCTGGTGGGAATGCAGACTTGTGCAATCACTGTGGAAAACAGTTGGAGTTTCCTCAGAAAATTAAAAATGGAACTGCCTTTTGACCCAGCTATCCCACTTTTAGGAATATATCCTAAGAATCCAAAATTACTGATTCAAAAGAAGAATGCATTCCCATGTTTATTGCACCATTGTTTACAATAGCCAAGACCTGGAAATAGACCAAGTGTCCATCAGTGGACAAATAGATTAAAACACTGTGGTACATATACACAATGGAATACTATGTGGCCATAAAAGAGAAGGAAATCTTACCTTTTGCTATGACATGGATGGACCTGGAGTTTATTATGCTAAGTTAAGTAAGCGGGGCAGAGAAGGAAAAATATCATATGATCTCACTTATATGTGGAATCTAAGGAACAAAGTGAACTGAGGAATGGAATAGAGGCAGAGGCGGGGTCACAGGGAGTGGAGGGACAGCTCTCAGAGGGAAGGGAGATGAGAAGGTGAAGGGATTAGTGAAATTATATATACCTAACATAGGTATACAGATAAGATAACAGGACAGCAAATCCCAAAGGGAAGGGAGGGGCAATGGGGGACAAGGAGGTGGGGTGAGGGAGTTATATTGAGTGGGACAATTGAATTCATGTTAACACAGCAAATTAAAATTAATAACAAATAAAATATAAATAATTTCATTAATAAATAAATTCTTCTCATAAAAATTTTATAAATAAGTCCTATGAATCACTCACTGTCTGTACTGACTAGATCTCCTCAAGTAATCTGCAACAGAATGTTTCAAGAAAATGGAGTATTAATTCCATGATAAGAATTTTGTTGGTGTTACCCCTCAAAACCACGTCTTGTTTAGTCTTAGGGAACAGAATCAGTAGCTGCAGGTCAACCAACATCTAGAATGTACTTGTGTTATAATCACAGCACATATACCAGGGCCTTGGACCAGGGGTAGTCAACCTTTTTATACCTACTGCCCACTTTTGTATCTCTGTTAGTAGTAAAATTTTCTAACTGCCCATTGGTTCCACAGTAATGGTGATTTATAAAGTAGGGAAGTAACTTTACTTTGTAAAATTTATAAAGCAGAGTTATAGCAAGTTAAAGCATATAATAATAATTACTTATCAAGTACTTTAGGACGAATTTTCGCTAAGTTTGGCAGAATAAATCTTTATAAAACAACTTACTATAGTTAAATCTTTCTTTTTATTTATACTTTGGTTGCTCTGCTATGGCCCACCATGAAATCTGGAACGCCCCCTAGTGGGTGGTAGGGACCAGGTTGACTACCACTGCGTTGGAGTCAGAGCACATTCACTTTATGGTAATTAGCTCTGGGCTTTAGTTTTTTTGTAAAAATATGCCTGTTTTGTACCTGGTTACATTTAGGAAGATTATGGAAATCAACTGATTAAATATATGCAATATTAAACTAAAAAGGAATCTGTGGTGGATGCTAAGTGTAGTGGGTGAAATGTAACAAGGAACAAGTTATGTTTATACAGTACCAAAATATCTACCCACATGATACCAATCAATTACAAGGTTAAAATAGTAACTTTAAAGAAATGGTAACTTGACAGCAGAGAACCAGGCAGACAGCACCTTAGCCATTTGATGGAGGATCAAAACACTAGTAATGGGAAAATTAATACACACTGTGGTGTATCTACTGAAAATGTAAGCCTGAAATGTGCACACAAAATACATATACACAGAAGGGATACACAGTAAAGAGTTCACCATTGGGGAATCTGGGTGAAACCTGTTGAGGAATTCTTCATGTTATTTTTATAGCATTTTCATACCTTTAAAATCATTTCAAAATAAAAAGTTGAAAGATCCTCTGTCCCAGCTGGAACAATGACTAAGAAGAAAGGAGCCCAGAGCATCACTGGAATCAGGGACACCAATGGATTTTAAAAGCAGAAGGTAAAACTTTAACAAGTAAAATGTTATTTTTATATAGTATCAAAACATCTACCAAAGCAATCCTTATTAATTACAAGGTGAAATTTGTAACCTTTAAAAATTGTAACTTTACAGCAGAGAAACAGGCAGACACCACCTTAATCAATAGTTCAAGGATTAAAACACAAGTAATTAAAAAAATTAATATTATATACCCTTTATATAATAGGCAGTGTGGTGTAACTGGTGAAAATCTAAGATTTTAATATACATACATATATATATTCACACAGAAGGGAAACCAAAAAAAAAAAAAAGTTAATTCAACCAACTGGGATTCAAAGTGAAGCTTGTCCAGGAAAAGTCCATATAATTTTTACAACCTTTCTAATACCTTTAAAATCAATCAAAATAGAAAATTAAAAAATCTTTTGTCCCAGCTGGAACAATGCCCAAAAAGAAATGAGCCCAGGACATCACTTGAGTCAGGGACACTGTCCCCCAGGACTCCAGTCCCTCTGGCTCTGGGACACACAGCTCCCCAAAGGGCAGTCAGAAACTAGCCCAAAGCCTGGGGACTGAGTTTCAGTCTCTCATTAATAATTAAGTCTTGTCTTGGACTCATTTCCCTGGAGCTGGCTGAGGAGAATGAAAGTCTCTAGAAGGGCCAGGGCCACAGATGTTTCTTCTCTGTGTCTGGACCTAAGGCCTCCTGAAGAAACCTGAGGAGTCGGGCAGCAGTCTGGAGCAGAAGGGTCTGACTCAGCAGTGACGGGCACAGGTCAGAGGGGCTGGGACTCTGCCCTTGGCGATGAGTCTGCCTGTGTGCTAGCGGGTCATGTGGGACTCTGTGTCCATGTCTGTGTGTGTTTGTATGGAGTGTATGTGCTTGTGTACATGGTGTTTGATAGTTGTGTGTGTGTGTGTGTGCACATGCTATTTGTCTAACTCATAGCCAACCATTTTTCTGAACTAGTCTTCATTTTGACCCTGTATTAGCGGGCATAGACCAAGTGACCAGCCTCCTGCTGTGTGACTAGGGACGCCTGGTTCATGACTGTGACCATAAACACCTGCAGCACAGCTGGCCATTGGGAGTGAGATTGTCGTCTCGGCTACTGGACAAAAGACACCCACCTCACGGGGACTAAGGTCAAGAGAGTGCTCACACCTCTCTCTGCAGCATGTGTTGCTGCTTTTGCCAGCTGTTTTTGTGGGTGACACACTCGTGTGTGACAGCAGACAGGTGTATTGTTTGGTTTTCTCAATGTGTGTGTTACCATGTGTATGTGACACGTGCATGGTATAGGTGGGGGTGTAATGATCGTACCTGTGAGCAAATAGGCGAACCTGCCCCCTGCTGACTGCCCTCCCCAGCAGGGGGTCGGTCAGAAGGGGCGGGATCATGCCTCTCAGTAACAGGAGTGGGTGTGCTGATGTTGTACGGAGTGTGTGGCTGAGTGTGCATCTGCATTGTTGGTGAGTGTTTCTTGTGAGGTTTTTAGATTGTGTTGGATCTTATATGCTCTTGATGACATGTGTGTACAGTGCCTGAATTATGTATATGTAGTGAGTTGAGTGTTTAGTACGTGTGTCATGAATCAGGTGTGTTGATGTGCATTGTGAGTGTGTTTGTGGGTGAGTGGTTCATCATTGTGTGTTGTGTATGTCTCACATTCAGTGTTACTTATGACTTGTATGTATGTACATGAGTGTTTATGAGCTGATCCACATATTGACTGTCCTTTCCTTACTAAGTGAACATGGTGACAGGAGACTGAAATTCTCAAATCAGCATTCTGTGTGTATGTGTGTTGCAGGTGTATGATCTGTGTCCACGATCTCAAGTATTTCCTGAGGTGTCCAATTTCTGGGGTACCAATAGCTGAGATAACCAAACTCTAAGTTAATCCCTGTATTCTTGAAACAAGTCTATCATTTTCTAGACCCAAGTGTAAATGAGTTGCTCTGAATTTTGTACAACTTTGATTTCTTTTATTAAACATGCAAGGTCAAAAATACAAATACTCTAGGCATCATGCTGTGTGAAATTTGTGCAGAATCACCATCAAATTGTGGTGAGACCTGGGAAAGTTACTTCAATCTTTGGCCTCAGTTTCCACATCAATAAAATGGAAAAAAGGACACTTGCCTTGAAGTTCATATATGTCAAGTGATGTACATAACAAATCACATATAACATTGACGTAAACACACATATGTGTGTGCCATTTTGTCCTTTACTGTACTGTTGTGTGCCTACAGCATTTGTATCATATATGTTTCTATTTCTTAAAAGCAAGAATAAATGAAGGAATGCAAATTCTTAGTGCAGTTGTGAAGTGGTTTTAAATTCTGGGAATACAGACTGATGTGTGAATTTGATTGGGTAACACAGGTTAAGTCCTCAGGTGAGTACCCAAATATTCACCAAAACATTCAGCATCATTATGAAGAAAGCTTGTGGACAACTCTGGTGGAAATTATCCCTCCATGCCTCACAATCTAAACACACAGTATTGGGGACTGTGATTTCTTGTTCAATACTCTATCTCAGTCCTTATTAGAGGCCCCAGCACAGAATAATGTTTAATAAATAATAGTTGAATGCAACAGTGAACGCCCTCTTGCTTCAGTGTAATGAGGTTTTATTGGCTGATTAGGGACGTGATGTTTTCCTGGATCCTCACTGGGATAGAGGAGCAGATATTGTTCCACAGGTGTGAGAAATTTATGGGAGGGCAGTTAAGAATTTCTGGTTTTCCTGGAGAATTACAGCATGAGACATGATGGTCCTCGGTGTTCTTTCCAGGTTGCTGAGAGCCCCAAACCTCCTTCCTCCCCAGCAGATGGGGAGCAGCATGGGGCCCGAGAACCAGAGCAGCGTGTCCGAGTTCCTCCTCCTGGGGCTCCCCATCTGGCCAGGGCAGGAGCACGGGTTCTTCACCCTGTTCCTGGGCATGTACCTGACCACGGTGCTGGGCAACCTGCTCATCATCCTGCTCATCAGGCTGGACTCCCGCCTGCACACGCCCATGTACTTCTTCCTCAGCCACTTGGCCTTCTCTGACATTTCTCTGTCATCTGTCACTGTCCCCAAGATGCTCATGAACATGAAGACTCGGCAACAATCCATCCCCTATGTGGGATGTGTTTTTCAGCTGTATTTTTTCATACTTTTTGGTGGTCTTGACAATTTCCTTCTGGCAGTGATGGCATATGACAGGTACGTGGCCATCTGTCACCCTCTACACTACACCACCATCATGAGAGAGGGGCTGTGTGTGCTGCTGGTAGCTGGCTCCTGGATTTTGTCCTGTGTCAATGCCCTGTTGCACACCCTCCTCCTGGTCCAACTGTCCTTCTGTGCTGACAACACCATCAGCCACTTCTACTGTGACCTGTCTGCGCTTCTGAAGCTGAGCTGCTCTGACATCTTCCTCAATGAGCTGGTCATCTTCACCGTGGGAGGAATGCTTTTATTCCTGCCTTTGTGTATTATTTTGAGCTCATATGTCCGTATAGGGACCATCATCTTGAGGGTCCCCTCTACTAAGGGACTCTATAAAGCCTTTTCTACCTGTGGCTCCCATCTCTTTGTGGTGTCCTTATACTATGGGACAATTGCAGGTGTTTACATTTTCTCCTCCTCGTGGGATTCCAAGGACATCATTGCTTCGGTCATGTACATGGTAGTTACCCCCATGCTGAACCCCTTCATCTACAGCCTGAGGAACAGAGACATCAAACAGGCCTTGGTAATGTGTGTCAACAGGGTTAATGTCTTTAAGTTGTAATCACTAAATTCTCTTATTGCAGTCAGGATCAAGTGAGACATAGCTTCTAAAATATTGTATGGTCGACATCTCCATATAATTTTAATAATAAGCATTGTAATGCCATGTATAAGTGCTGTTTATTTGTCAAGAACGTCTAGTTTGCTACTGGGATTGTTAACAGTGTTTAAAGCTAATTAATATATCCTACTATTCATTTGTTTTTTATCATAAGGTATATGCAAATATTATGCAAAATATGTGACAGAATTATAATTGTTGTTTTATGTTTTTCTCTGAGACATGTCAGTTTTTGCTTATGTCACGTTCATACTATGTTATTGGGGACACCCTGATTTACCATTATAATTTTCTTCTTGTGAACTTTTTTTATTGATTTAAGTTTATTGTGTTTACATAATAATAGATTCAAGTGAATAGATTCAAGTGTCCCACCGAATATATCACCCTCAGCCCCATGTTCCCCTCCACATCTGCCTTGCCCCTCTACCCCCAATGCCCTCCCTTCTTCCATCCAGGATTTGATTTTCTGCTCTCTATAATGCTGTGTTATGTATGTATAATTTCACAAATCTCTTTCCCTTCTCTGATCCCATCCTCTCCTCCCCTTTCCATCTATCCGCTTTCCCTCTGGTTTCTTATATCCCATGTCTGCCTCTATTCCATTCCTCAGTTCACGTTGTTCATTGGATTCCTCAAATGAGTGAGGTCATATGATACTTTTCTTTTTCTGTCTGGCTTATTTCACTTAACATAATAGTTTTCAGGTGCATCCATGTTGTCGCAAAAGGTAAGATTTCCTTCTTTTTCATGGCCCCTTAGTATTCCATTGTGTATATGTACCACAGTGTTTTAATCCACTCGTCTACTGACAGACACTGAGCTGTTTTCAGATCTTCCCTGTTGCAAACAATGTTACCATAAACATGGGGGTTCATTTCTTCTTTTGAATCAGTAATTTGGTGTTCTTATTATATATCCCTAAAAGTGGGATGGATGGGTCAAAGGGCAGTTACATTTTTAATTTTTTGAAAAATCTTTATACTTTTTTCCACAGAGGCTGCACCAGTCTGCATTCTCACCAGAAGTGCAGGAGGGTTGCTTTTTCTCCATTCTTCACGAGCACTTATTATATGTTGTTTTATTTTTAGGCGCCATTCCGACTGGTGTGAGGTGATATCTCATTGTGGTTTTAATTTGCATTTATCTAATGATCAGTGATGTTGCCCATTTTTTATCTGCCTATTGGCCATCTGTATGTCCTCTTTGGCGAAGTGTCTATTCATTTCTTTTGCTTATTTATGGATTCGATTGTTTGTCTTCCTGGTGTTTAGTTTTACAAGTTCTTTATAAATTTTGGTTATTAACCCCCCTTATCAGACATATTGATGAATATGTTCTCCCATTGTGTGGTTTGTCTTTTTATTTTCTTCATGTTATCTTTAGCTGTGCAGAAGTGTATTAGTTTCATATAGTCCCATTTGTTTATTCTGTCTTTTATTTCTCTTGCCCATGGAGATAAATCAACAAATATATATATTGCTGCGAGAGATGTCAGAGAGCTTACTGTCTATGTTTTCTTCAAAGATGCTTATGGTTTCACGACTTACATTTAAGTATTTTATCCATTTTGAGTTTATTTTTGTGAATGGTGTAAGTTGGTGGTCTAGTTTCATTTTTTTGCAGGTAGCTGTTCAATTTTCCAAACACCATTTCTAAAAAAGACTGTCTTTACTCCATTGTATGTTTGTTGTGGACCGTAAATGGCAAAAAGCCTTTATGGATTCGAGGCTGAGTTCTCCTCCCTTCGCCTCCATATTGGCTATGAAGCTGAGTATTTGCACCCACTTCATTTGCTTCCTTAACTTGGTGGAAGCAATTTACATGCCCTTCCTCTTACTCTTTGTTTGTTCAGATGTTGGTTGGTTTCACTTATGCATGGTGGGAGGATTCCTGTTTTTGCCTTGGGAGAGTTCCTGCTTTAGCCTCAGATGTGTAACTTTGTAACAAAAACTTCCTTGATTTGCATATGGCTAAATAATAAAGCAAACTGCGGCTATTGGGCACTCGGATATTGCCATCAGCATTTGAAGGGTCCTCCCGGTCCCATCTTTTTTTCTTAATAAGTATGTTTCCTTAATTCTGCACCCGTTATTAGGAGCTGCGCTGGTCTGCAGCATATGCTCTTACCTCTTTGTCAAATTTCAATTGTCCTTAAAGGTGTGGGCTTATTTCTGAGTTCTATGTTTTGTTCCATTGATCTATATGCCTATTCTATGCCAGTGCCAGGCTGTTTTGAGTACAATGGCCTTGTAGTATAACTTGATATCAGAAAGTATGATATTACCCACTTTATTCTTATTTAAGATTGCTGAGGCTATTGGTCTTCTTTTTTGGTTCCATATAAATTTTTGGAATATTTGTTCTATATCTTTGAAGTTAGTCAAAATTTAATGAGAATTGCAATGATTTTATAAATTGCTTTGGGTAATATAGACACTTTAATGATGTTTATTATCCCTATTTATAAACATGGTACATGCTTCCACTTGTTTGTATCTTCCTTGATTTCTTTTATCAATATTTTATAATTTTCTGAGTACCAGTCTTTAACCTCCTTGGTTAAATTTATTTGTAGGTACTTTATTATTATTATTTTTTTGCTATAGTGAAGGGGATTGTTTTCTCAATTACTCTTTCAGGCCATTTATTGTTGGTGTGTAAAAATGCCTCTGATTTTTGAATATTAATTTTATATCCTGCCACTTTACTGAATTCATTCATCAGGTCCAGTAGTTTTTTGACTGAGACTTTAGGGTTTTCTATGTACAATATGATATCATCAGCAAATAATGATAGTTTTACTTCTTCTTTTCCAATTTAAATGCCTTTTATGTATTCTTTTTGTCTGATTGCTGTGGCTAGGACTTCCAGATCTATGTTGAATAAGAATGCTGAAAGGGGGCACCCTTGCCTTGTTCCTGATCTTAAGGGAACTGCTTTTAATTTTTGCTCATTGAGTATGATGTTGGCTGTGGGTTTGTCATAGATGGCCTTCATTATGTTGTGGTATGTCCCCTGTATTCCCACTTTGCTGAGCATTGTGATCATAAATGGGTGCTAGATTTTATCAAATGCTTTTTCTGCATCTATTGTTATTATCATGTGATTTTATCCTTCCTTTTGTTTATGTGATATATCACATTGATTAATTTGCAAATATTGTACCAGTTTTGCCTCCCCTGAATAAATCTCACTCGATCATGATGAATGAATTTTTTCATGTATTGCTGGATCCAGTTTGCTAATGTTTTGTTGAGAATTTTAGCATGTAAATTCATCAGGGATACTGGCCTATAGTTTTCTTTCTTTGTATTGTCTTTGCCTGGTTTTAGAATCATGATTTTGCTTGCCCGATAAAAGGAGCTTGGAAGTTTTCCCTTCTTTTGAATTTTTTGACATAGCTTGAGAAGGATAGGAGTTCTTTGAGTATTTGGTAGAATTTGCCTCTGAAGCCATCTGGCCCAGGGCTTTTGTTTGCTGGGAGTTTTTTGATAACTGTTTCTATCGCATTTGTTGTAATAGGTCTGTTTAGGTTTTCTGTTTCTTCCAGATTGATTTTTGAAAGATTATATGTTTCAAGGAATTTGTTCATTTCACGTAGGTTGTCTAATTTTTTGGCCTTCATTTCTTCATAGTATTTTCCTACAATCCTTTGTATTTCTGCTGTGTCAGTTGTTTCTTCTCCACTCTTGTTTCTAATTTTATTTATTTGAGTCCTTTCTCTTTTTTTCTTAGTGAGTCTGGTTAAAGGTTCATCAATCTTGTTTACCTTTTCAAAGATCCAGCTCTTGGTTTCATTGATCTTGTGTATTTTTTTTTTTTAGCCTCTATGTCATTTATTTCAGCTCTGGTCTTTATTATTTCCTTCCTTCTACTACCCGTGGGCATTACTTGCTGTTCATATTCTAGTCTTTTTAGATGCAGGGTTAACTTGTTTACTTGAGCTTTTTCTAGCTTCTAATGGTATACGTGTAATGCAATGAACTTCCCTCTCAGGACTGCTTTTGCTGTGTCTCATAAATTTTGAGTTGTATGTTGCATTTGTTTCAAGAAAACTTTTGATTTCTTCCTTGATCTCATTGTTAACCCATTCTTTATTTAATAACATGTCATTTGTTTTCCAAGTGTTTTTCTATTGTAGTTGATTTCTAGTTTCATGCCATTGTGATCTGAGAAGATGTTTGATGTGATTTCAATCTTCTTAAATTTATTGAGACCCGTTTTGTGTCCTAATATGTGTCAATCCTAGAGAATGTACCATGAACACTTGAAAAGAATGTATATTCTGCTGCTTTAGGGTGAAAGGTTCTGAAGATATCTATTAAATCCAGTTGATCTATTGTGTCTTTTAAGTTTGATGCTTCTTTGTTAATTTTCTTTCTTGAAGATCTCTCCAGTGATGTTAGTGGGGTTCTGAAATCCTCTACTATTATAGTATTGCTGTTGATCTCACACTTTATGTCCATTAAAATCATCTGCTTTATATATTTAGGTGCTCCTATATTAGGTGCATAGATATTTATAATGGTTATATCTTCCTGTTGGATTGCTCATTTTATCATTATGTAGTGATCTTCTTTATCCCTTACTAAGCCTTTGTTTTAAAGTCTATTTTGTCAGGTATAAGTATTGCTACCCCAGCTTTTTTCATTTTTATTTGCATGAAATAATTTTTTCTATCCCTTTACTTTCAGTCTATGTGTATCTTTTCTTTTGAGGTAGGTCTCTTGCAAACAGCATATGTATGGGTCCTGTTTTCTTATCCATGCAGCTAGCATATTTCTTTTGATAGGAGCATTTAATACATTTATATTTAAGGTTATTATGATAGGTAGTTGTTTATTGCCATTTTATTCTTTAAATCTACATTTCTCTTTTACTAGATTTCCCCCCCTTTTTTCAGATTACATCTGGCCCCTTAACATTTATTGTAGCATATTTTTGGTTTAATGAATTCCTTGAGTTTTTTGTTTTTGTTTTTGGTCTGGAAGCTTTTCATTTCCCTTTAATTTAAAAGTATAACCTTACTGGATAAAGAAGTCTTTGTTGTAGGCTATTGCTCTGCATATCTTTGAATATTTCTTCCCATTTCCTTCTGACCTCAAGTGTTTCCATTGAGAAGTTGGATGTCATCATTTTGGGGGCGTTTTTGTAGGTGATTGACTGCTTTTCTCTTGCAGCTTTTAGTATTCTTTCTTTATCTCTTAGCTTTGGTATTTTAATTATAATGTGTTTTGGTGTAGGTCTCTTTGGGTTCCCTTTTAATGTAATTTTCTGTGCTTCTTGAACTTGTGTGACTTTTTCCTGCAACAATTTAGGGAAGTTTTCAGCTATGATTTCTTTAACAGAATTCTTTATCCCTGTTCTTTTCTTCTTTTTCAGGAATTCCTATGATGTGAGTATTGTTTCTCTTCATGTTGTCACAGAGTTTAGAGTTTTCTCAGACTTCTTTTTTTTTTTTAATTTTTTTACTTATTTATTTTTTTAGAGAGAAGAGGGGGGGAGAGAGAGAGAGAGAGAGAGAGAGATGAGAGAGAGAGAGAGAAGGGGGTAAGACCTGGAAGCATCAACTCCCATATGTGCCTTGACCAGGTAAGCCCAGGGTTACGACCCAGAGACCTCAGCGTTTCCAGGTTGACACTTTATCCACTGCACCACCACAGGTCAGGCATTCTCAGATTTCTTGAACCTCTTTTCTTTTGCTGCTCTGCTTTCATTTATCTTGTCTTCTAAACCACTGGTTTGATCTTCTGCTTCATCCATCCTACTTTTAATTCCTTCAAGTGTGGTCTTCAGTTCTGATATTGATTTCAATGTCCTTTTTGATGCTTGTTATCTCTTTATTTAGGTGTCATTATTTCCATCCATTGTTGCTCTAAGATATCTTTGAGCATCCTAACCATCATTATTTTAAACTCTGAATCTCATAATTTTGTTATTTCCATCTCATTCAGTTTTGTTTTCTTGGAATTCTCTTGTTGATTCATTTGGATTGCATTTGTTTGTCTTCCCATTTTGTCTGTGTATAGACTCCTCCTTTGTGTGTGTTGTTTGTGTAGCTAGCTGAGCCTACGGTTGGTATTGTCTGCCTCCAATTTTCAGTTGTGTTGTTTCTAGGTCTACTTGGGTTGGAATGAGCTGTTGTTTGTAATAATCTGCTGTGGGCTACTTATCTGCTATAACTTTTCTTTTTGCTATTTTTGTTGGTGTTTTCTATGTCTTAGCTGGGTCAGGTGTGAGGAGCCCTTTCTTAAGTTACCACTCTAACAAGGGTTGTTAGGTCCTGAACTTATGCTCTCCTTTACTGGCCACTAGATGTGCCTACACTGAATCTCCCTGGCTGGAGCCTGGCACAGATCAGTGTGGGTCACTTCCTATGACTGGCTCTTATCAACCTTTTTGGACCTACAGGCAATCCAGATCTTGTAGCTGCCTCTGCTGGGCCCAGGTGCCATTGTAAGTATCACCTGCACTCCTAGTCTAGGTTTTATCTACTCTTGGCCTGTGAGAGGTTCCTTTAAAAGTTCAAGTTCCCCTGAGATCTGCTTTCTGCTGCCTCATAATGCCGGCTACTTGCTGGGCTCAGTACTGTAATTCAGTGATTAGATATGGTATTGGATGTGGCTTGCCACTAAGCTTCAGGTGTAATTATATCCAGAATTATTATTTATTTTATTTTATTTTTTTCCTTTTTTTTTTCGGTACTCAGAAGGGTTTGGTCACAGGGGTCCAGAGAATGTGGTCTCTGTGTTCTTGATGTGTGGTCAATCCATAGGCCCTTTGCCACCACAACTGCCCCTCAGGCCTTTGGGCTGCAGTACTGCCAGTGCCAGCCCGCCTCCATAGCGGCTGTGGCTTCTGCTGTTCCATGTGGGCTTGCGCATGCCCACTCGGACAGCCACCATAGTTGCCCCAGCCTCTGTCGCTGCGGGGTCTTGTGAGCATGTGCTCTGGCTGCAGTCATGATCTCCGCAGCTTCTGCCTCTGCAGGCCAGCTTGTGCGTGCCTGCTTGTACCATCGCCCTGGCTTCCGCTTTCACCGAAGGTGGGCCCTTGCCACCGGTGGTTCTGTGTGTAAGCTCAGACCTCTGCAGTGGCTGTCATGGACTCCGCCTCCACGGGTGAGCCAGCACACTCGCTCAGATTGCCTCTGTGGTCGCTCTGGCCTATGCTGCCTCCAATGGTGGGCCAGCACTGCGGAAGGGTTTTTTGCGAGCTTAGACCTTTGCAGCTTCTCCCGCAGCCTCCTCATCTGTGGTCAGGACTGAGCAAGCCTTCTCAAACTGACTCTGAGATCGTCTGGGCCTCTGCTGCCACTGAGGGCTGGCTCACACTGTGAGCAAGCTTCCAAGCAAGCTCAGACCTCTGCAGGGGCCACTGTGTCTTCCTCATCCATGGGTGGGCCAGCACGTGCTCTGTCAGACTGCCCCATACCCCACAGTCATGCTTCTCCACCACTGGCCTGCATGCCCTCGGGGAGCACTCAGCATCGTGGGGGGGGCAACGTAGTTCAGACCTCAGCACTCACTACCTGTGTCCTTAACATGTTGCATGTCTCTAAGCGCCTCTTCTTTCTGACTGGAGCAGGAGAGCCTCCATGGGTGGGGTAATTTCTTCCCTTTGCTGGTGTTGCTGCTCTCAGGAAAAATACTTACTTTAGATTTGGGGAGTGACTCAGCCCAGGGGTTAAGGTGGCTGTCCCTGAAAGTGTCTCCCCCACTGCCTCCAAGACCACTCTCTCCTCTGGCAACTCTATTCCTCCCAGCTCTCTCTGCTTCTGCACCCCCGGGCAGGTGGCTGTGAGCGAGGCTCTTGGTGTGGTCCTTTTAAGACAAAGGAGTCTGAGAGTTCTGCCTCCTTCTCTCAAACAGTATCTAGGCTCTTTGCTCAGCCAAATACAGTTTGTATGCTTCTTCCAGGCTTCTGGGCTCTTGGCTGAGACTCTGGTTCTGGCACTTAGGACCCACAACTCTCCAGGCAATCTTCCCTGCTGCGAGAGTCCATCAGGGCAGCCACTCACTCTCTATAGTGGGGCAGCCCTTTCCACGTCTCCGCCTTTCCTACCAGGCTTCTTAGGTGATCCTTGGCTATAGAATCCTTTAGTTTAGTCCAAAGTTGGTCTTTAAAAATGATTGCTCTCAAAATTAAGTTGTAATCCACTTTGGTTCTGGGATGTGAGAGTTGGTATGTCTGCCTACTCCATGACCGTCTTGTCTTTCTCTCTGTCTGAAAATTTTTTTGAACTGATTCTTTTACACTGGTTTTTGTTGGCTTCAAGGTGATTGTGTGCACATTCTCCTAACTCACATTCTTTGACATCACTTTGGTAGCCTGCGATCAGCCGTGTAAGGATCAATACACTATAAACGTTAGCATGTGCTACAAAGCAGAGTTTTTTTAAAAAAAGAGAGTCTGTGTTTTGTTTTTATTTTATTTTACCAATTTATAATTTACCATAATTTTATATTGCTAATTGATATTTTTGCTTGTTCATTATCTTGTCTAAGATATATGCAAAATTTTATGTAAACCTTTTCAGAATTATAATTATGATTTTTGTCTTTCTTCTGACATATGCTTTTATTTAATAATTTTCCAATAGATTGTTATTGAGGATACAAAGATTTGGCATAATGTGTTCCTGGTGAAGTTTCTTTTTTCTTTCTTTTTTTCCTTTCTTTCTTCTTTCTTTTATTCTTTCATTCTTTCTTCTTCCTTCCTTCCTTCATTTTATTGTTTCTTTTTATTTACATTTAATTTTTTTATTGTGGCAAAATATACATGACATACAACTTATATTTTGCCCATCTTTATGTGTGCAGATCAAAGGCATTAAGCACATTCACTGTGTCATGTGGCTTCATGCATCTGATAGCTCTATCACTAATCACTTATTTATTTAGGATCGTTATTATTCTTTTTTTAATTAAATTTATTGGACTGACATTCGTTAATAAAATGTTCTAGGTTTCAGGTATACACATCTATAATACGTCATCTATATATTGTGTCATGTGATCTCCACAGAAATGCAAGTTTACTTCCATCACCATTCATCCCTCTTAGCCTGTTCCTACTGCTCCACAACTCCTTCCCTCTGATAATCATCATACTTTTTCTTTGTATGAGAGGCTTTAAAATTTTTTTTCTTAATGATTTCATTTTTTCTCTTAGAACTCCAACTCCCCTCTCCTCAACCCAGCTCAGTGTGTGTTTTGAATCTATGTGTGTGTTTCTCTTTTGTTTATTGTGTTGATTAGATTCCATTCATATGTAACCCTCTGTGGTCCTGGTCTTTCTCTGACTGGCTTATTTTACTGACCGTAATACCCTTCTTGTCCAGCTATGCTGTCGCAAAGGGCAAGATTTCCTTATTTTCATGGCCAAGTAGTATTCTACTGTATAAATGTACCACAGTTCCCCCCTTTTGTATTCAATTTATTGGGGTGACACTGGTTAACAAAAATATACAGGATTCAGGTGCGAAATTCCACAATACATCACCTGTACACATTCATCATTCTGATTCTAGTCTCCTTTTCTCACCATTTATTTTTTTCTATACTGGCCTCCACATCCTCACACCATTCTACCCTATAATCACCACACTGTTCACCCTGTGTCTCAGTTTTTTCTCTATTTTTCCTTTCATTTCTGTTTTTGCCCCTGTGGACATTTTATTTTATTGTATTAACATGGATTCAAGTGTCCCACTGAATATAACACTTTTACTCTCACCCTCTTGCCCCTCTCCCCTTAACTCTCACCTTTTTTTCCTCTGGGATTTGCTATCTGGTTATCTGTATCTATGTGTTTTGCATTATATATATAATGTCACTAATCACTATATTTTTCTCTCATCCTATCCCATTAGCTCGCTTCCCTCTGACAGCTGTCTTTCTGCTTCTTGGGACCCCTCCTCTGCCTCTGTTCCATTGTACAGTTTACCTTGTTCATTAGATTCCACATATAAGTGATATATTTTTTTGTTTATTTTATTTTATTTTATTTTTTTATTAAATTTAATGCAGTGACATTGATAAATCAGGTTACATATGTTGAGAGAAAACATCTCTAGATTATTTTGACATTTGATTGTGCTGTATACCACTCCCCCAAAGTTAAATTGTCGTCTGTCACCTTCTATCTGGTTTTCTTTGTGCCCCTCTCCTCCCCCAACCCCTCTCTCCTTCTTCACCCCATCCTCCCTCCCCCACCCCCTAGCCCTGTTGCCATCACAATTTTTTTCATGTCTCTGAGTCTCATTTTTATGTCCCTTCTATGTATGGATTCGTATAGTTCTTAGTTTTTTTTCTGATTTACTTATTTCACTCTGTATAATGTTATCAAGGTCCATCCATGTTATTGTAAATGATCTGATGTCATCATTTCTTATGGCTGAGTAGTATTCCATAGTATATATGTACCAAAGCTTTTTAATCCACTCGTCCTCTGATGGACACTTGGGCTGTTTCCAGATCTTCGCTATTGTGAACAATGCTGCCACAAACATGGGGGTGCATTTCTCCTTTTCGAGCCATTCTATGGTGTCCTTGGGGTATATTCCTAAAAGTGGGATAGCTGGGTCAAAAGGCAGTTCGATTTTCAGTTTTTTGAGGAATCTCCATACTGTTTTCCACAGAGGCTGCACCAGTCTGCATTCCCACCAGCAGTGCAGGAGGGTTCCCTTTTCTCCACATCCTCGCCAGCATATAAGTGATATTATATGATATTTGTCTTTCTCTGTCTGGCTTATTTCACTTAACATAATAATCTCCAGGCCCATTCATGCCATTGTAAAAATTAAGATTTGTTTTTGATAGCTGCGTAGTTTTCTATTTTGTATACATAACACAGGTTTTTAATCTACTCATCCAGTGATGGACACTGGACTATATCTAGATATTGGATATTGTAAAAAATGCTGTAATGAGCATAGGAGTGCGTGTATTCTTTTGAAGTAGCATTGCAAGTTTCTTTGGATATGTTCCACAAGGTAGGTTTGTTAGGTACAAAGGCAGTTCCATTTTTAATTTTTACAGGAAATCCATACAGTTCCACAATGGATGCACCTGTCTATAGTCTTACCAAGAAGGCACAAGCATCCCCTATTCTCCACACCTGCTCCAGTGCTTGTTTTTTGTTGATTTATTTGTGTTAGCCATTCTGGTAGGTGTGAGGTAATATCTCATTTTGATATCACTTAGTATCTCTTTGATGATGAGTAATGTTGAGCATTTTTTTCACATATCTATTGGCCATCTGTATGTCCTCTTTCAAGAAGTGTTTATTTAAGTCCTTTGTCCAATTGTAAATTGGATTATTTAACTTCCTGGTATTGATTTTTACAAGTTCTTTATAAATTTTCTATATTAAAATGTAGCTTTCTTGTGGTTGGTGTTTACATAGTATTTTTCTTTTTCTATCCCTTTAAAATTTTCTATGTCCTTATATCTATGAGTTGTACAATGTTACCAGTGTAAAGTTGAGTTTTGTTCTTTTTATGTTTAGCAACAATTATTGAATATCCAGAAAATTTTATCTGTTGATATTTAATGTAATTGTAATATATTTGAATACGTACTTTCCGTATTACAATGTTTTTTATTTGATACTTATATTTCATATTTGTTCTCTTGTCTTTTTTATTAATTGCATATATATTTTATTATTCTATACTTCTTTATTAATTTATTAATCACACATTATCATCATTATTTAATAAATGTTTTGTATTCTCTATGCAAAGATTACTTCTTTTTCTTCTTAACTTTTAAATTGTACTTTAATATAGTATACCTGAAATTTATCATTTTAGCCATTAGAGGCATACTATTTAGTGGCATTTAGGACACTCATTACCTATATCTCATCCTAGGACTGGTAAGAGAACCCCACAGACCATCAACAAAATTGCATGTATTGCAACTTTGAATGAAATAAGAATAATTATATCTATGAATCAGTATAGAGAAATAGCAGTGTATAATTTTCCATGAAAGAATGCAATGCATAGGAGAGCATATAGCATGTTGCCTTTTATGTAAAAATAAAACATACATTTGTCTTCCCATTTGAACAGATGGTAACACAGAAAGAATAAGTCAGAAATTAATGAGTTTGTTAACTTTCAGGAGGTGAAGCAGAAAGGTACAGAGATGATTGTAATTATTTTATAGTTTTGACTATGTTGTCTTTTGCCCCCTAAATAAAATAAATAAAGGAGGTGGTGAATAAAGCAAAATAGACTAAAACAACACAAATGAACTTATTTATATTTCTAATTACTACCATTAGACTAATGGTGAAAATAAGTATCAAGTAATTCTTGTACCCAGAACCATGTCCATATATTCTCACAATTAGTAAAAAAATTTAGAATGAAGGTTTAAGCTGTAGTTAGTGTGTCATTAACTATGGTTTGAGTTCAAGATTCTGAAACAACTCAGCATATGTCCAAAGATTCAGCAAATAAGTAACCCTGAGGGAGAGGGAGGGAGTCCCCACTCCCGGGGAAGGTGCTGTGCACACGGAGAAGGAGGGGCTGGAAAGAACCCTGTGTTGTCAAACTAGAACTGGAGCTATCAATTCGAATTCATGGGTTTTAAAATGTATAAGTAGATAGAAATTTATATATTCTGTGTCAACATCTACACTGTTCTCACACTCATTCTTTCTGTCCCACTCTTGACACACCTCTATGGGTCAACATTCCTTTAGTTTCTCACTTTGTAATTTTTACATCTTGTGTTTTATATATATAAATATATCTATGTATATATATATAATATATATTTCCATTGACTTTTTGGAGATTATTTAGAATCTTTGTAAACAATGAACGCACCTAAAGCTTCACCTAAATGAGTAACAATGGTAATGGATTATAACTGAGAAAATAAGAATCCATGAGGCCACATTGGTATGAATAAATAAATAAATAAATAAATAAATACAAATAGGGAACAAATGTAAATTCCATCTGATAGGAGATGGAACAACTAGTGAACACAGAACAATTAACAAAAGAAGAATCACCATTTGGTCACCATATTTTGAATAATTTTGTCATATAAGAATCACTAATTTGGTGGGGGAGGGAGAGAGAGTAAAGAAAAGATAAATAGTAATCGAAGGAGACTTGACTCTGGGTGTTAAACACGTAATGCAATACAGGTGATGTATTATAGAACTATAATTTTATTCATCATAGTTACCCTGGCTGTGATGGGTAGGCTCAGAGGTAGATTGTTGACCTGGCGTGTGGATGTCTCATGTTTTATTCCCGGTCAAGGCACAAAGTTAGAAGTGACCATCTGCCTCTCTTCCCATCCACCAATCTGTATTCTCCCCCACAGCCACGGTTGAATTGGTTGGAGCATATTGTCTTGAGTTGCTGAATATGGCTCCAAGGAGCCTCCATTCAAGTGCTAAAAATAGCTCAGTACTTGAGCACTGGCCTCAGATAGGGTTGCTGGGTAGATTCCTGTTGGGCACATGCAGAAGTCTATCTTTCTTTCTCTTATCTTCTCACTATAAAAAAAATCAATGTCACCTCAATAAATTGCATAGAAAATAAAATGAAATAAAAATAGAGCTCACATAGAAAAGTGTTTTACAACATCTCTATTAAAATGTTTACTAGAGTCCAACATGGTGACAAGAGTAGGTGGATGTTCCAACAGCCACCTCCCAGGACCAAATTGGATTACAACTTAATTTAAAAATAGTCATCTTGAAAAACCAACTGTGGACTAAAGGAAGAGGAGTACATAACCAAGGATCACAGAATAAGCCACATAAGACTTAGGAAGTGCGGAGACACAGAAAGGGCTGTCCACTCCCAGAAGTGAACGGTGACTGAGAGTCTGGAGGACTCTCACTGTGGGGAAGTTCTCCCTCACAGGTGTGGATGCTCAGTCCCAAACCCAGAACCCAATCCTAGAGCCCAGGGTCTAGATTAGGTGCCCACAGAGCATTTGGGGTGAAAAGAGCCAGGTTTCTGTGTGTGAGAAAGAGACGGAGCTTTCTGAGATGCAGGCTCTGTATTAAAGGGCCTGCAAAGAAAATCTCATTCAGAGCCACTTACCTGGGGCTCCAGTTGTGGTAGAGCTGAGAGGACTGGAGGTGCGTTAGGATAGACCACATGTTAGAACCCAAAACAAGTCTCAATAAATTTAAAAAGATTGAAATCATATTAAGCATGTTCTCTGATCACAATGGCATGAAACTAGGGATTTATTCTGGGAAGGCAAAGCTGGTACAATATTCACAAGTCAATCAATGTAATTCATCACTTAAACAAAAGGAAGGATAAAAATCACATGCTTATATCAATAGATGCAGGAAAAGCATTTGATAAAATCCAACACCAATCTATGATCAAAACTCTCAGTGAAGTAAGAATACAGGGTACATACCTCAACAGAATAAAGGCCATCTATGACAAACCCACAGCCAACATCATATTCAATGGAACAAAAATGAAAAGCAAACTCCTTGAGATCATTAAAAAAGCAGGGGTGCCCACTTTCACCACTGTTATTCAACATAGTTCTGGAAGTCCTAGCCACAGCAATCAGACAAGAAGAAGATATAAAAGGCATCCAAAATGGAAAAGAAGAAGTAAAACTATCATTATTTGTTGATGGTATGATACTGTACATAGAAAACCCTAGAGTCTCAGTCAAAAAACTACTAAACCTGATAAATGAATTTGGCAAGGTAGCAGCATATGAAATTAATACTCAGAAATCAGTGACATTTTTATACACCAACAAAAAATGTCTGAAAGACAAATATACAAAACAATCCCATTCACTATTGCAACAACAACAAAAATAAAGTACCTAGAAGTAAACTTAACCAAGGAGGTAAAAAACATGTACTCAGAAAATTATAAGACATTGAAAAAAGAAATTAAGGAAGCATATACCGTGTTCATGGATAGGAAGAATAAACATCATTAAAATGTCTATATTACCCAAAGCAATTTATAGATTCAATGCAATTCCTGTTAAAATAGCAATGGCATAATTTTAAAGATATAGAACAAATATTTCCAAAAATTTATATGGAACCAAAATAGAACACGAGTAGCCTCAGCAATCTTGAAAATAAAGAATAAAGGGGGAGGTATCACACTTCCTGATATCAAGTTATACTACAAGGCCATAGTAATCAAAACAGCTTGGTACTGGCATAAGAACAGGCATACAGATCAATGGAACAGAAGAGACAATCCAAAAATAAACCCACACCTTTATGGTTAATTGATTCTTGACTAAGGAGCTAAGTACATACAGCGGAGTCAAGACAGTTTCTTTAATAAATGGTGTTCAGAAAATTAGAGAGGTACATGCAAAAAAAAAATGAACTAGACCACCAACTTACACCATTCACCAAAATAAATTCAAAATGAATACAATACTTAAATGTAAGTCATGAAACTATTATCATCTTGGAAGAAAAGAGACAGTAAACTCTCTGATGTAGCAATATTTTTGCTGATTTATCTCCACAGGCAAGTGAAATAAAGAAGAAAATATAACAGTGGACCTACATAAAACTATAAAGCTTTTTTTAAAAAAATATTTATTTATTTATTTATTTACTTTAGAGAGGTGAGAGAGAGAGAAAGAGAAAGAGAGAAAGAGAAGTGGGGGAGGAGAAGTAAACATCAACTCTCATATATGCCTTGAACAGGCAAGCCCAGGGTTTCAAACCAGCAACCTCAGCATTCCAGGTCAATGCTTTATCCACTGTGCCACCACAGGTCAGGGTAAACTAAAAAGCTTTTGCACAGCAAAAGACATCTGAACAAAATTAAAAGACAACCCACACAATGGGAGAACCTATTTGTCAATACATCTGATAAGGGGTTAATAACCAATATTTATACAGAACTTCTAATTTTCAACACCAGGAAGGTAAACAATCCAAGTAAAAATGGGCAAATAACTAAATAGACACTTCTCCAAAGAGGACATACAGATGGCCAATAGGCATATAAAAAATGTTTAACATCATTAATCATCAGAGAAATGCAAATTAAAACCACAATGAGATACCCCCTCACACCTGTCAAAATGGTGCTCATTAACAAATCAACACAGAGTAAGTGCTGGCGAGGGTGTGGAGAAAGGGAACCCTTCTGCACTGCTGGTGGAAATGTGGACATCACTTTGGAAAACAGTATGGAGTTTCCTCAAAAAACTAAAAATGGAACTGCCTTTTGACTCAGCTATTCCCCCTTTAGGAATATATCCTAAGAATATCAACACTGATTCAAAAGGAGTTTAAAGACTTGTACTTGGAAAATTATAAAACATTGATAAAAAAAAATCAAGGAAGATACAAACAGATGGAAACATTAACTGTGCTCATGGGTAGGAAGAATAAGAATCATTAAAATGTCTATATTACGGAAAGCAATTTATAAATTCAATGCAATACCAGTTAAAATACCAATGACATACTTCAAAGTTATAGAAAAAATATTCCAAAAATTTATATGAAACCAAAAGAGAACATGAATAGCCTCAGCAATCTTGAAAAGAAAGAATAAAGTGGGTGGTATCACACTTCCTGATATCAAGTTATACTACAAGTCCATTGTACTCAAAACAGTTTAGTACTGGCATAAGTACAGGCATATAGATCAATGGAACAGAACAGAGAACCCAGAAATAAACCCACACCTTTATGGACAACTGATATTTGACAAAGGAGGTAAGAGCATACAGTGGAGTAAAGACAGTCTCTTTAACAAATGATATTGGAAAAACTGGAGAGCTATCTGCAAAAAAATGAAACTAGACCACCAACTTACACCATTCACATAAATAAACTCAAAATAGATAAAAGACTTAAATGTAAGCCATGAAACCATAAGCATCTTAGAAGAAAACAGGCAGTAAGCTCTCCGACATCTCTCGCAGCAATATATTTGCCGATTTATCTCCACGGGCAAGTGGAATAAAAGACAGGATAAACAAATGGGACTATATCAAACTAAAAAGCTTTTGCACAGCTAAAGACAATAAGAACAGAATAAAAAGACAAACTACACAATGGGAGAACATATTCAACAATATGTCTGATAAGGGGTCAATAACCAAAATTTATAAAGAAATTGTATAACTCAACACCAGGAAGACAAACAATCCAATCAAAAAATGGGAAAAAGAAATGAATAGACACTTCTCCAAAGAGGACATACAGATGGCCAATAGGCATATGAAAAAATGCTCAACATCACTAATCATGAGAGAAATGCAAATTAAAACCACAATGAGATATCACCTCACACCAGTCAGAATGGCGCTCATCAACAAAACAACACAGAATAAATACTGGCGAGGATGTGGAGAAAAGGGAACCCTCCTGCACTGCTGGTGGAAATGCAGACTGGTGCAGCCACTGTGGAGAACTGTGTATGGAGATTCCTCAAAAATTTAAAAATGGAACTGCCTTTTGACCCAGCTATCCCACTTTTAGGAATATATCCCAAGAACACCATAGCACTGTTTGAAAAGAAGAAATGCACCCCCATTTTTATGGCAGCATTGTTCACAATAGCACAGATCTGGAAACAGCCCAAGTGTCTATCAGTGGACGTGTGGATTAAAAAGCTTTGGTATATATATACTATGGAATACTACTCAGCCATAAGAAGCGATGACATCGGATCATTTACAACATGGATGGACCTTGATAACATTATACGGAGTGAAATAAGTAAATCAGAAAAAACTAAGAACTATATGATTTCATACATAGGTGAGACATAAATATGAGACTCAGACATGAACAAGAGTGTGGGGATTACGGGGCAGGGCAAGGAAGGTGAGAGAGGGGGTAGGGAGAGGGGAGGGGCACAAAAAAAACCAGATAGAAGGTGATGGAAGACAATTTGACTTTGGATGTAGGGTATGCAACATTATCAAATGTCAAGATAACCTGGAGATGTTTTCTCTGAATATATGTACCCTGATTTATCAATATCACCTCATTAAAATTAATAATAATAATAAAAAAATTAAAAAAAGAATTCCAAAACACTGATTCAAAAGAAAAATGCATTCCCATGTTTATTGCGCCATTGTTTACAATAACCAAGACCTGGAAACAGGCCAAGTGTCCGTCAATGGATGAGTAGATTAAAATGTGTGGTACATATGCAGAATGGAATACTATGTGGCCATAAAAAAGAAGGAAGTCTTACCATTTGCAATGACATGGATGGACCTGGAGATTATTAGGCTAAGTTAAATAAGCGAGGCAGAGAAGGAAAAATATCATATGATCTCACTTATATGTGGAATCTAAGGAACAAATTGAACTGAGGAACGAGATAGAGGCAGAGGAGGGGTCACAGGGAGCGGAGGGACAGCTGTCAGAGGGAAGGGGGATGAGGGGATGAGATTAGAGAAGGTGAAGGCATTAGTGAAATTATATATACATAAAACAGAGATACAGATAAGATAACAGGACAGCAAATCCCAAAGGGAAGGGAGGGGCAATGGGGGACAGGAGGTGGGGGTGAGGGAGTTATATTGAGTGGGACACTTGAATTCTTGTTAACTCAGTAAATTAAAATTAATAAAAAAGAGAATATATTAAAAAATAAATTCTTATTTCCATAAAAAGTTTAAAAATAAGTCCTATGAATCACTCACTGTCTGTTCTGATTAGAACTCCTCAAGTAATTTGCAACAGAGTGTTTACTCAAAATTGAGTATTAATTCCATGGTAAGAATTTTGTTGGTATTACCCCTCAAAACCATGTCTTGTTTAATCTTAGGGAACAAAATCAGTAGCTATAGGTCACCCAACATCTTGAATGTACTTGTGTTATAATACGGCACGTATACCAAGGCCTTGGAGTCAGAGCACATTCACTTTATGATAATTAGCTCTGGGCTTTAGTTTTTTGTTAAAAATATGCCTGTTTTGTACTTGGTTACCTTTCGGAAGATTACAAAAATCAACTGATTAAATATATGCAATATTAAACTAAAAGAGAATCCATGGTGGATGTTAAGTATAGTGGGTGAAATGTAACAAGGAACACGTTATGTTTACACAGTATCAAAATATCTACCCACATAATACCAATTTATTACAATGTTAAAATAGTAACTTTAAAGAAATGGCAACTTTACAGCAGAGAACCAGGCAGACAGCAAGTTAGCCATCTGATGGAAGATCAAAACACTAGTAACGGAAAAATTAATACACACTGTGGTGTATCTACTGAAAATGTAAGCCTGAAAGGTGCACACAAAATACATATACACAGAAGGGAAACACAGTAAAGAGTTCACCATTGGGGAATCTGGGTGAAGCCTGTCAAGAAATTTTTCATGTCATTTTTATAGCATTTCTATATCTTTAAAATCATTTCAAAATAAAAAGTTGAAAGATCCTCTGTCCCAGCTGGAACAATGACTAAGAAGAAAGGAGCCCAGAGCATCACTGGAATCAGGGACACTGTCCCCCAGGACTCCAGTCCCTCTGGCTCTGGGACACACAGCTCCCCAAAGGGCAGTCAGAAAGTAGCCCGAAGCTTGGGGACTGGGTTTCAGCCGCACATTAGTAATTGTTATCTTTGCACTCATTTCTCTAGAGCTGGTTAAGTAAATTAAAAGTCTGTAGAAGGGCTAGGGCCACAGATGTTTCTTCTCTGTGTCTGGACCTAAGGCCTCCTGAAGAAACCTGAGGAGTCGGGCAGCAGTCTGGAGCAGAAGGGTCTGACTCAGCAGTGACGGGCACAGGTCAGAGGGGCTGGGGCTCTGCCCTTGGCGATGGGTCTGCCTGTGTGCTAGCAGGTCCTGTGGGACTCTGTGTCCATTACTCTGTGTGTGTGTGTGTGTGTGTGTGTGCACTATGTATCGAATCACAGCTTGACACTTTTCCTGAATTAGACCCCATCTAGGTCCTGTTTCAGCACATACAGACCTGTAATCTGTCTTTTTGCATGTAAGGACCCTGATTCATGTCTTGTAAACACATGCATCACAGCTGTAAACACATGCATCACAGCTGAGCATCGTGAGAGAGATTGTTGCCTCAGCTGCTGTAAAGAAATCTGATCTCATAGGAAACCAAGGTTTGACAAGGTTCACACCTCTCTCCAAAGCGTGTGCTGCTGCCTGTGCCAGCTGTGTTTGTAGGTCAGGTAAATGTATTGTTTGGTTTTCTCAGTGTGTGTGTTACCATGTGTATGTGACAGGAGCATGGTGTAGGTGGGGGTGTAATGACCGCACCTGTGACCGAATAGGCAGACCTGCCCCATGCTGACTGCCCTCTCCCAGCAGGGGGTGGGTCAGAGGGGGGGAGCATGCCTCAGTAAGAGGAGCGGGTGTGATGATGGTGTAGTGGGTGTGGCTGTGTGTGCCTGTGTGTTGGTGTGTGTTTCTCATGAGATTTTTGAATTGTGTGTGGTCTTCTGTGTTTTTGATGACATGTATGTGTAGTTCCTGAATCATGTACACGTGGAAGATTTGAGTGTTTACTAAGTGTGTCATAAGTCAGGAGTGTTGTGTATATTGTGAGTGTTTGTGGGTGAGTGTTACATTATTGTGCATTGTGTATATCTCGCTTTGAGTATTACATATGACTTGTATGTATGTATATGAGTGTTTATGAGCTGAACCACATACTGGTGACCCTTCCCTTAGGATGGGATCTTAGTCACAGGTGACTGGAACCCTCAGATCAGCACTCTGGTTGTGTTTATTGTGGGAATATGATCGGCTTCCATGACCTCTAGTATTTCCTGAGGTGTCCTCCTGCTGGGGCACCAACAGCTGAGATCAGCAAAGTCTAAGTCAGTCCATGTTTCTTCAGATGACTATCTTATCAGTTTCATGTGCCTGAGTATGAATGAGTCATTTACAGTTTTTCAGCCCTTTCTTTACTTTCATTAAACATCACATGAAAAAAAAAAAGAAAGAAAGACATATTCCAAATATCAAGCTGTGTGAAGGTTTGGGCGGAATCATTATCTAATTACAGTGAAATGTTTGAAAAATTAATGAAATCCTTTGCCTCAGTTTCCACATGTATAAAAAAAAGAATTAGAGCTGTCTTATAAATCCTACTGATACCTTCAGAAAATCTTTATTGTATATATAAAAGTCAATGTAGTCAAGAATGTTCTATTACTTGAAATGATTATAAATATGTAGAAATTTAATTATCTAGAAAAAGGACTAAGAAAATTTTGGACAACTTTGTGTCCTCACAGCTATAAAAGAAGAATATATTGTGCTTGGCTTCCCTGACCAACAGAAGGCACGTTCCCATGTGTGATGGTTAGGAGCGTGGGTTCTGATCACCCAGACACGTTAGACTGAATCCCGTGAAGCAGTAATCACTTTTAATTTATAGAAAATGGTAGTACATATATATCAAGTTATATACATTACACATCACATATTTCATAGATATAGATATATACATGCTTGTGTGCCCTTCTGTCCCCTACGGCACAGTTGTGTACCTGAAACATTTGTGTCATTTATGTTTCTATTTCCTAAAATCTAAAATAGTTGAAAGAACACATATTTTTAGTGCAGCTGTGAAGAGGTCTTAGACTCTGGGAATGTAGACTGATGTGTGGATTTAATTAGAAAATGTAGGTAAAGCCCTCAGCCCAGTACTCAAATGTTCACCAAAGTGTTCGGCATTATGATGAAAGGTATTTGAAGACAATTCTGGTTTAATAGCTACTCAGAAATCAAGTGGCTTTAAATGGCCACCCTTTTCCAAAGTGTCCATGAGTTCACCGCTGTGGGTCATTAGGGGACTGTGACAATGCTCCAACAACAATGTCAACTCTGCACTAGAGCTTTTTTCTTTTTTGGAGAGAGATGAGGACAGGAATGTCAGAGAGAGAGAGAGAGAAAGAGAGAAAAGGGGAGAGATGAGAAGCATCAACTCTTACTTGCCTCATTTAGTTGTGTATTGATTGCTTCTCCTAATTTGGCTTCAAGCTAGTGACCTTGGGCTAAAGTCAGCAACATTGGGATGACATTGACAACCCACACTCAAGCTGACAAGCCGGACCTCAAGCTGAGAAGCCCGCATTTTAGCTGGTGACCTTGGGGTTTCAAACCAGGAATGTCAGCGTTTTGGTGGATGCTTTATTCACTCCACCTCCACTGATCAGGCTGGAGTCTCAAGTTTTTTAAGGTAGAAGCAACTGAAACCAGCATTGGGAGAACAATTCTATTTCTGCCACAGTGAGTCAGTGTGGTGGGGCTCTGGCCTGGGGGAGAAATGATCCCTCCATGCCCATCACGGTCTAACCTCACAGAAGTGGGGATCTTGCTCATCGTGTTCACTACTGCATCTCCGTCCTTAGTGCCTCAAGACACAGACTCAGTATCAGTAAACTATGGTTGAATGAAACAGTGAACATTGTATCACTTTTGTGTAAGGAAGTCTTGTTGGCTGCGTTAGGAGTGTGATGTTTTCCTGGATCCTCACTGGGATAGAGCGAGCATATTTTCAATCACAGGTGTGAGAAATTAATAGGAGGGCAATTAAAAATTCCTGGTTTTCCTGGAGAATTACAGTGTGAGACATGATGACTCTGGGCATCCTTTCCAGGTTGCTGAGATCCCAAACCTCCTTCCTCCCCAGCAGACGAGGAGCAGCATGGGGCCCGAGAACCAGAGCAGCGTGTCCGAGTTCCTCCTCCTGGGGCTTCCCATGCGGCCAGGGCAGCAGCGCGGGTTCTTCACCCTGTTCTTGGGCATGTACCTGACCACGGTGCTGGGCAACCTGCTCATCATCCTGCTCATCAGGCTGGACTCCCGCCTGCACACGCCCATGTACTTCTTCCTCAGCCACTTGGCCTTCTCTGACATTTCTCTGTCATCTGTCACTGTCCCGAAGATGCTCACGAACATGCAGACTCGGCAACAATCCATCCCCTATGTGGGATGCATTGCTCAGATGTATTTTTTTATGTGTTTTGCTGGTCTTGACAATTTCCTTCTGGCAGTGATGGCATATGACAGGTACGTGGCCATCTGTCACCCTCTACACTACACCACCATCATGAGGGAGGGGCTGTGTGTGCTGCTGGTCTCTGGCTCCTGGATTTTGTCCTATGTCAATGCCCTGTTGCACATCCTCCTCTCAGTCCGACTGTCCTTCTGTGCTGACAGCACCATCAGCCACTTCTTCTGTGAACTCACTGCACTCCTGAAGCTGAGCTGCTCTGACATCTCCCTCAATGAGCTGGTCATCTTCACCGTGGGAGGAATGCTTTACTTCCTGCCTTTGTGTATTGTTTTGGGCTCATATGTCCGAATAGGCACCATCATTCTGAGGGTCCCTTCCACTAAGGGACTCTATAAAGCCTTTTCTACCTGTGGCTCCCATCTCCTTGTGGTGTCCTTATACTACGGGACACTCGCAGGTGTTTACTTTTTCTCCTCCTCATGGGATTCCAAACACATCACTGCTTCGGTCATGTACACGGTAGTTACCCCCATGCTGAACCCCTTCATCTACAGCCTGAGGAACAGAGACATCAAACAGGCCTTGGAAATGTGTGTCAACAGGGTTAACGTCTTTAAGTGGCAATAACTGAATCCTCTTATTGCATTCAGAAGCAAGTGAGATATAGCTTCTAAAGTTATTGTATGGTTGTCACCTCCATATAACTTCAATAGATGCATTCTTTTGTCACTTGTAAGTGTTGTTATTGTGTCTACTACAAGTTTGCTGCCTTTATTGTTAATAATTCTTCACTCTTGAATGATATTATTTTCCCTGTTCATCAACTTTTACAAGATATAAGCAAAATCTTATGCAAAACATGATGCATAATTTTGGGTTTGTCATTTTGTCCTTTGAGAGATGATCTTTTGCTCATAATTTTTTTTTGCTACATTAAGGGGACACACTGATTTAGTGTTGTAATTTGCTGCTAGTGCAATTTATTTTTGAATTGATTCTTCTACTCTGGCTTTTGTTGAATCCAAGCTGCTTGTGAGCATGACTTCCCAACTCACACTCAGTGACATTATGATGTTAGACTGAATCAGCCACGAAAAGAATAATTATACTATGAAATTGCACATGTGCTGCAAACCAGGCTTTTAAAAAAATGCGAGATATGTTCCAATATTCATTAGCAATATACCACTGAGTTCATAATTAAATATTTTTTGCAATGCGTCCTACCTTAGCACTTCATCTGCTTCTGATATTAGTATACATACTTTATATCTATACCTATCATTATAGATATGTGCACGGATGATATAGCTATGAACATAGATATAGAAACTAGTCTACTGTAGATTATAAAGAGGTGGTTTTTTTTTTATTCGTGTTCATTTTATTAAGGTAAAATTCACATCACATAAAATTAACCACTGTAAAGTTTTAATTCGGGGATATCTGGTACACGGAGAGGCTGTGCTACCACCACCTCCCTCCGGTTTCAATCCTCCCCCACCTCCCCCACCCCCGCCCCACCCCCGCCCCACCCCCTCCACCTCCCCCACCCCCGCCCCACCCCCACCCCCCCCCCCCCCCCACCCCCGCCCCCCCCCGCCCCACCCCCCCCCCCCCCCCACCCCCGCCCCCCCGCCCCACCCCCCCCCCCCCCCCCCCCCCGCCCCACCCCCCCCCACCCCCGCCACCCCGGAGGAGCTCGCTGCATCGGGAAGACATCACTTCCGTTTCCCTTCGGCTGGCCCGGGCAACCACAGTCTGCCGTCTGTCTGTGCACTTGACTCTGTGTATTTCACGTAAAAACGAGTGCTATGAGCCCTTTGTCTCTGGCTTCTTGCACTTAGCATTATGTTCCCAAGTGTCACTGATGGTATAAGCTTGCAATGGTACTTCATTTCTTTAGGGCTGAATAATATTTCATTTCATGATATACTTTTCTAGAAGTTGAATTTATTATGACGACCTTGATTTTAAAAGCCATGCTGGTTTTAAATGTGCAACTCAACAAAACTCCCTCTGCTCACCACACCGTGCTGGCTTCACCCCGCGCCACGTCTCTTCGGGCCCCATTCCTTCCCGCTTGGACCAGCTCTGCCTTCCTCTCCCGCTTTCCCCTGCCTGTCACCGCGCCGCTGGTTTTCGTCTGTCCCTTCATCTTCTCTCTTCCCGTCCCACCACCTCATCCCTCTGACACCTGTCAGCTGGTCCATGAGACCTTGCCTCTGTTTTATTTTGTTCATTAGATTCTACCTAAAAGTGAGTTCACACGGTATTTGTCTTTTTCTGATGGCTGTTTCGCCTGACATCGTAATCTCCATGTCCACTATGCTGCTTCAAATGGCAAGGTTTCTATTTATTTTCTTTTTATGTCCTCATAATATTCCATTCTTTAAATGTACCACATTCTCCTTTATCGTTCATCTACTGATGGCCACTTGGGCTGTTTCTAGATCTTGGCTATTGCCAAAATATTGTAATGAAAACAGGAGCACATGTATTCTTTTTAAGTAGCGTTCCAAGTTTCTTACAACATGTTCAGCGAGGTGGGATCGTTAGCTACAAAGGCAGTTTCATTTTTAATTTTTAGAGGAATCTCCTTACAGTTCCACAATGGATGCACCTGTCTCAGTCTCACTGAGAATGCACAAGCATCCCCTCTTCTCCACACCTGCTCCAGGGCTTGTTTTTTGTTGATTTATCTGTGTTAGCCATTCTACGGGTGTGAGGCAATATCTCATTGTGGTTTTACTTAGCATATCTTTGATGATGGGTAATGTTGAGCATTTTTTCATACGTTTATTGGCCATCTGTATGTCTTCTTTGAAAAAGTGTCTATTTAGGTCCTTTGCACATTTGTAAATCGAATTATTTACCTTCCTGGTATTGATTTTTATAAGTTCTTTATAAATTTTGTATATTAATATGCAGCTTTCTTATTGATAGTGTTCACATAGTATTTTTCTTTTTTATCCCTTTAAACTTTTCCATGTCCTTATATCTGTGAGGTGTACAATGTTAGTGTAAAGTTGGGTTTTGTTCTTTTTATGTTTAGCAACAATTGTATTTCGGGAGAATTTTATCTGTTGATATCGAATGTAATGGTAATATATTTGAATATGTATTTTTCATATTACCATGTTTTTTATTTGATACATATATTTCATATTGGTTCCCTTGTTGTTTTTATTAATTAAATATATATTTTGTTATTCCACACTTCTCTATTAACTTATTAATCATGCATTATCATTAATATATAATAAATGTTTTTTATTCTCTGTGCAGAGATTATTTCTTCTTCTTAATTTTTAAATTGTAGATTAATATAGTATAGCTGAAATTTATCATTTTACCCATCGGAGGCACGCAATTCAGTGGCGTTTAGGACACTCATCACCTATATCTCATCCTCAGACCGGTAAGAGAACTCTGCAGACCATCAATGAAATTGCATATATTGCAAGTGTAAAAAAAAAAAAAAGAATATAGATACCTATGAATCATTATGGAGAAATAGCAGGGTATAATTTTCCAGGGGAAGAATGCAATGCTTAGGAGAGCATATTACATGCTACCTTTTTATGTAAACATGAAACATACATGTGTCTGCCCACTTGAACAAATGGAAACACAGGAAGAATAACTCAGAAACTAATGAGATTGTTAACCTGCAGGCAGTGGGGCAGAGGGATGGGGAGATGAGTGTAATTACTTTATAGTTTTGACTATGTTATCTTTTGCCTCTAAATAAAAAAAAATAGGAGTAATCAATAAAGCAAAATAGAATAAAAGAACACAAAAGAACCTAGCAGTGGTCTCTCGTCTATTGCAGGGGTTAGGTTTCAGATCAAGAAGTTGCGACCTTATATTTATTTTATTATTTTATGTATTTTAAG
Source organism: Saccopteryx bilineata (assembly GCF_036850765.1). Lineage (NCBI taxonomy): Eukaryota > Metazoa > Chordata > Mammalia > Chiroptera > Emballonuridae > Saccopteryx > Saccopteryx bilineata. The sequence continues at coordinate 13,074,983 of NC_089491.1, read as the reverse complement.
GCTTCATAAACCCCACCCACACTCTTACAAACCTTTCCCAGACTGGTGTTAACCTTTCTCACACTCTTATAAACACTTCCTATGCTCTTAAACACTTTCTATACTCTCAAACCTACTTAAAAACTCACAAAATAGTGAAAAATATGCAATATAAAATTAAATATACACCATTGAAAAATCCCTGATACAGTGAGACCATGAAAAGTGAAGTGCGATATGGTGAGGGATGATTGTATTGCAAATTACTATCATAATTCGACTAAAGGTGAAAATAAAATACATAACTTAAGTAAGTCTTGTATCCAGAATCATGTCTGTACACTCTCACAATTAATAAAATAAATTGAGAACAAATTTTAAGCTGCACTTGGAGTGTCATTACAGTGCTATGAGTTCCAGGTTCTGAAACAAGTCAGCATGCGTCCAAGATTCAGCAGAATAGTGACCCTGAGGGAGAGGGAGGGAGTCCCTACTCCCGGGGAAGGTGCTGTGCACACGGAGAAGAGCTCTCTGTTGTCAAACTAGAATAAGAGATATCAGTTCAAATTCATAGGGTTTACAATGTATAAATAGATAGAAATTTAAGTTACATGTCAACATGTACACTGTTCCCATCCCCCATTCTCTCTGTCCTACTCCTGACCCACCTCCTACAGATAAAGACTCAGTTCTTTTCTTTCTACTTTTTACTTCTTGTGTTTGTTTCATATATATTTCCCCATTGGCTTCTCTGAGAGCATTTAGAATCCTTGTGAACAATAAACATACCTAACGCTTCACATAAATATGTAACACTGGTAATGGATTATAGCTCAGAAAATAGGAATCCATGAGGCCACAGTAGTAGAAATAAATAAATGAATAATGAGTGAGGAACAAGGGTAAGTTCCTTCTTATAGGGATCTACAACTAGTGAACACAGAAGAATTAACAAAAGCAGAAAAATCACCATTTGGCCACTACATTTTCAATAATTTTTTCATGTAAGATCCCCAATTTCATGAGGGGAGGGAGAAGGGAGTAAAGGGGAGATAATCAGTGATCGAAGAAGACTTGACTTGGGGTAGTAAACACACAATGCAAGATACAGGTGATCGCCCTGGTTGGTTGGCTCAGCGGAAGAGCATCAGCCTAGCGAGTGGATGTCTTGGGTCCAATTCCCAGTCAGGGCACACAGGAGAGACGCCCATCCGCTTCTCCACCCTTTCCCTCTTGCTTCTCTCTCTCTTTCTGTCTCTTGCTTCTCTCTCTCTCTCTCTCTCTCTCTCTCTCTGTCTTCTCCGCCTCTCCTGTACCCTGGGCTTGATTAGAATAAGTTGGCCCTGGGGCTCTGAGGATGGCTTCATGGCCTCCGCCTCAGGCACTAAAGAGTGGCTCTGGTTGAAACAGAGCAAGGGAGACAGATGAACAGAGCATCACCCCCTAGTGGATTTTCTGGGTAGATTCTGGTGGGAGTGCATGCAGGAGTCTCTCTCTCCCTTCTTCTCACTAAAATAAAAAATAAATTAAAATAAATAAATAAATAAAAACAATATACAGGTGATGTAGTATAGAACTGCACACCTGAAACATATGTAATTTTATCAATCAGTGTTACCTCAGCTCTGGCAGGTTGGCTCAGTTGTAGAGTGTTGACCCAGCTTGTTAGTGTACTGGGTTGGATTCTCAGGAGACTTATGAGAAGTGACCTTCTGCCTCTCTTTCCCTCCCCCACACCTCTATTCTCCTCCCACACCCATGGCTGGATTGGTTGGAGCACATAGGCCGTGGGCATGGGATATTACTATGAGGAACCTCTGTCTCAAGCACTAAAAATAGCTCAGTACTTGAGCATCATATGTAGCTGGGGTTGTCAGGTAGATCTTGGTCAGGTGCATGTGGAAGTCTGTCTCTCTAGCTCCCATCATCTCTCTCTTTATTTTTTTTTAATTTTTATTTTTTGTACTTTTCTGAAGTTGGAAACAGGGAGGCAGTCAGACAGACTCCCGCATGCACCCGACCGGGATCCACCCAGCATGCCCACCAGGGGGCAATGCTCTGCCCACCTGGGGCTTCGCTCTGCTGCAACCAGAGCCATTCCAGTGCCTGAGGCAGAGGCCACAGAGCCATCCTCAGCGTCCGGGCCAACTCTGCTCCAATGGAGCCCTGGCTGTGGGAGGGGAAGCGAGAAACAGAGAGGAAGGAGAGGGGAGGGGTGGAGAAGCAGATGGGCACTTCTCCTGTGTGCCCTGGCCAGGAATCGAACCTGGGACTTCTGCACGCCAGGCCATCCCATCATCTCTCTTAAAAAAATCAGTGTCACCCCAATAAATTATATAGAAAATAAAATAAAATAAAATAAAATAAAGCACAATAGGTAAGTATGTTACAACATCCCTATTATAGAGTTTACAAATAAGTCCTATGAACCACTGTCTGTCCCGTCTAAACCCCCTCAAGTAATTTGCAACAGAACGTTTCCCCAGAATGGAGTATTAATTCCATGGTAAGAATTTTGTTGGTGTTACCCCTCAAAACCATGTCCTGTTTAGACTTAGTGAACAAAATCAGTAGCTGCAGATCATCTGCCACCTAGAATATACTTGTGTTAAATCATAGCATGTACACTCGGGCTGTGGAGTCAGAGCTGTGTTCTCCAGACAAAGGATTTGAACTCTCTTTGGACAAAACATTTTCATATCGAGCACATCCCCTTTACAGTAATTAGCTCAGGGATTTAGTGTTTTGGTAAAAATATGCCTGTTTTGTAGTTGGTTACCTATAGAAGATTATGGAAATCAACTGATTAAATATATGCAATATTAAACTAAAAAATCAGCCATGGATGTTAAGTATAGAGGGCAAAATATAACAAGAAACACATTATGTTTACACAGTATCAAAATATCTACCCACATAATAACAATTAATTAATTACAAGGTTAAAATAGTAACTTTAAAGAAATGGTAACTTCACAGCAGAGAACCAGGCAGACATCACGTTAGCCATCTGATGGAGGATCAAAACACTAGTCATGGGAAAATTAAAACCTACTGTGGTGTATCTACTGAAAATGTAAGCCTGAAAGGTGTACACAAAATACATATACACAGAAGGGGAACACAGTAAACAGTTAACCACTGGGGAATCTGGGTGGAACCTGTAGAGGAAATCTTCATGCCATTTTTATAGCATTTCTATATTTTAAAAATCATTTTAAAATATAAAGTTGAAAATTTTTACTCCCAGCTGGAATAATGACTAAGAAAAAAGGAGCTCAGAGCATCACTGGAATCAGGAACACTGTCCCCTAGGACTCCAGTCCCTCTCGCTCTTGGGCACACAGCTCCCCAAAGGGCAGTCAGAAATAATCCCAAAGCTTGGGGACTTGGGTTTCAGTCTCTCATTAGTAATTGTTGTCTTGGATTCATTTCCCTGGAGCTGGCTGAGGAGAATGAAGGTCTAGAAGGGCCAGGGCCACAGATGTTTCTTCTCTGTGTCTGGACCTAAGGCCTCCTGAAGAAACCTGAGGAGTCGGGCAGCAGTCTGGAGCAGAAGGGTCTGACTCAGCAGTGACGGGCACAGGTCAGAGGGGCTGGGACTCTGCCCTTGGTGATGGGTCTGCCTGTGTGCTAGTGGGTTGTGTGAGACTCTGTGTGTGTGTGTGTGTGTGCGTGTTGCAGGTGTATGATCTGTATCCATGATCTCAAAATATTACCTGAGGTGTCCTTCTTTTCTGGGGCACCAATTGCTGAGAATACCAAATTCTAAACTTCTCCCTGTTTCTTGAAAAAAGTCTATCATTTTCTAGACCTGAGTGTAACTGAATTGCTCAGAATTTTGCAAACCTTTGGTTCCTTTTATTAAACATGCAAAGTCTAAAAGAAAAATACTCCAGGCATCATGGTGTGAAATTTGTGCAGAATCACCATCAAATTGTGGTGAGACCGGGAAAGTTACTTCAATCTTTGGCCTCAGTTTTCACATCTATAAAACGAAAAGGACACTTGCCTGGAAGTACATATATGTCAAGTGATGTACATAACAAATCACATATAACATTGACGTAGACACATATATGTGTGCGCCATTCTGTCCTCTACTGTACTGTGGTTTGCTTGCAGCATTTGTACTATATATGTTTCTATTTATTAAAAGCAAAAATAAATGAAAGAATGCAAATTCTTAGTGCAGTTGTGAAGTGGTTTTAAATTCTGAGAATATAGACTGATGTGTGGATTTGATTGGGAAACTCAGGTCCTCAGGCCAGTACTCAAATATTCACCAAAACGTTCTGCATCATTAGGAAGAAAGTTTGTGGACCACTCTGGTCTCAGAGCTCCTCTGGAATCAAGTGGTTTTAAAAGGCTACGGTTTTAGAGCGTCATGAGTTTAAAACTGTAGGTCAATGGACCCAGCAGGCTCACAGGAGGAGTGTGACAACGCTCCAACAAGGCCAGCTCAGCCCTGGAGTCTCATGTTACTTTAAGGCAGAAACAAGTGAGAGCAGTTTTCCGGGCTCCTCCTCTATTTCTGCCAGTGAGTCAGTGTGATGTGTTTCCGGCCTGGGGTGGACATTGTCCCTCCATGACCATCACCATTTAACCTCACAGAATTGGGATCTTGCTTTACTTGTTTACTGCTGAATGTCAGTCCTTAGTGGGGTCCAGGCACAAACTCATGCTCAATAAATAATGGAGAATGCAACAGTGAACACCCTCTTGCTTCAGTATAATACGGTCTTGTTGGCTAACTTGGGGTGTGATGTATTCCTGGATCCCCCACTGGGATAAGCAGTATATAATCATTCACAGGTGTGAGAAATTAATAGGAGGGCAGTTAAAAATTCCTGGTTTTCTTGTTGAATTAGAGTCTGAGACATGATGGTCCTGGCTGTCCTTTCCAGGTTGCTGAGAGTCTCAAACCTCCTTCCTCCCCAGCAGATGGGGAGCAGCATGGGGCCCGAGAACCAGAGCAGCGTGTCCGAGTTCCTCCTCCTGGGGCTCCCCATGCGGCCAGGGCAGCAGCGCGGGTTCTTCACCCTGTTCCTGGGCATGTACCTGACCACAGTGCTGGGCAACCTGCTCATCATCCTGCTCATCAGGCTGGACTCCCGCCTGCACACGCCCATGTACTTCTTCCTCAGCCACTTGGCCTTCTCTGACATTTCTCTGTCATCTGTCACTGTCCCGAAGATGCTCACGAACATGCAGACTCGGCGACAATCCATCTCCTATGTGGGATGCATTGCTCAGGTGTATTTTTTTATACTGTTTGGTTGTCTAGATAATTTCCTCCTGGCAGTGATGGCATATGACAGATACAGAGCCATCTGTCACCCTCTATGCTACACCACCATCATGAGTGAGGGGCTGTGTGTGCTGCTGGTGGCTGGCTCCTGGATTTTGTCCTGTGTCAATGCCCTGTTGCACACGCTCCTCTTGGTCCGACTGTCCTTCTGTGCCAACAGCACCATCAGCCACTTCTTCTGTGACCTCGCTGCGCTCCTGAAGCTGAGCTGCTCTGACACCTCCATCAATGAGCTGGTCATCTTTACTGAGGCAGGAATGCTTTCATTCTTGCCTTTGTGTATTATTTTAGGCTCATATGTTCGTATAGGGACCATCATCTTGAGGGTCCCCTCCACTAAGGGACTCTATAAAGCCATTTCTACCTGTGGCTCCCATCTCTTTGTGGTGTCCTTATACTACGGGACATTCGCAGGTGTTTACTTTTTCTCCTCATGGGATTCCACGGACATCACTGCTTCGGTCATGTACACGGTAGTTACCCCCATGCTGAACCCCTTCATCTACAGCCTGAGGAACAGAGACATCAAACAGGCCTTGGAAATGTGTGTGAAGAAGGTTAACTTCTTTAAATAGCAATCTCTACATCCTCTTATTGCAGTCAGGAGCAAGTGAGATATAGCTCCTAAATTACTGTAGGGTTGTCATCTCTATATAACTTTAATAGAATAGTCTATCTGTTGTCATGTATAAGTATCATTAATTTGTCAAGAAGGTCTAGTTTGCTACTTGTATTGTTAATAGTTTTTATACCTTATAATATATATTTGTTACTATTCATTGCTTTGTTTCTTATAAGGTATATGCAGAATTGTATGCAGAACATGTTGCAGAAGTGTAATTGTGGTTTTGTCTTTTTCTCTTTTGAGACATGTCAGTTTTTGATTATATAGTTTTCATGCTATGTTATTGAGTAATACTCATTCAGCATCATGATTTGCTCCTGGAGAACTTTTTTATTAACTGATTCTTTTATGCTGGCTTTGTTGGCTTCAAGCTGATTGTGCACCTGTCCTCCCAACTCACATCTGTGACATCATGCTGGTAGCCTGTGATCAGCGTGATAAGAATCATGCACTACGAACGTGGGCATGTGCTACAAAGCAGGGTTTTTTAAAAAAGAGAGAGTCTGTGTTTTCTGTTTATTTTCTTTTACAAATATAATTTACCATATATTCTTTATTTCTAATTGATATATTTTGCTTGTTCATCATTTCATATATGATGTATGCAATATTTTATGCAAACCTTTTCAGAATTATAATTATGATTTTGTCTTTTTTTCTTCTGACATATGCTTTTGCTTATGAATTTTTAAAAGACTGTTATTGGGGATACAAAGATTTTTCTGAATACAATTTATATGAATAGTCTATATTTACTCCATTGTATATTCCTGCCTTCTTTGTCAAGTATTAATTGACCATAAAGGCATGGGTTGATTTCTGGGTTCTCTATTCTGTTCCATTGATCTATATGTCTCTTTTTATGCCTATACCATGTTGTTTTGAGGACTATGGCCTTGGAGTACAGTTTGATATCAAGTAGCACAATTCTCTCACCATTGTGTTTATTTCTCAAGATTACCGTGGCTATACAGGGTCATTTATAGTTCCATATAAATTTTTGACATATTTGTTCTAGTTCTGTAAATTATGCCATTGGTATCTTGAGAATAATACTCTGAATTCCTATTGGGTGAATTAACTTTTTATTCGGTTTCCCTTCTGTGTAAATATATATATATATATATTTTATATATTTATACAGAAGGGAATATATAAATACACATACATATTAAAATCTTAGATTTTCACCAGTTACACCACACTGCATATTATATAAAGGCATATAATATTAATTTTTGAAATTACTTGTGTTTTAGTCCTTGAACTATTGGCTAAGGTGGGGTCTGCCTGATTCTCTGCTATAAAGTTACCATTATTAAAAATTATTAATTTCACCTTGTAATTAATAAGAATTGCTTTTGGTAGATATTTTGATACTATATAAACATAACGTTTTCCTTGTTAAAATTTTACCTTCTGTTTTTAAAATCCATTGGTGATTCATATATGACAAAATTATTGCAAATGTAGTGGTCAAATGGTGTTTCTCTAATTCTGTCATTTCTCCCTAGAGCGCCCTCCCCCCTTCCCTTAAGCTTTATCCCATCCTATCATCCTCTTTCCCTCTGTCCTCTTTTCCTCTGGTCCCTTTGATCTCTCCTCTGTCCCAATTCTGTTTCTCAGTTCACATTGTTCATTGGATTCCTCAAATGAGTGAGGTCATACATTTTTATTTTTCTGCCTGGCTTATTTCACTTAACATAATAGTTTCCATGTCCATCCATGTTGTTGCAAAAGGTAAGATTTCCTTCTTTTCCATGGCCCCATAGTATTCCATAGTATATATGTACCACTGCTTTTTAATCCACTCGTCCACTGATGGACACTTGGGCTGTTTCCAGATCTTCACTATTGTGAACAATGCTGCCATAAACATGGAGGTGCATTTCTCCTTTTGAAACAGTGCTATGATGTTCTTGGGGTATATTCCTAAGAGTGGGATAGCTGGGTCAAAAGGCAGTTTCATTTTTAATTTTTTGAGGAATCTCCATACTGTTTTCCATAGTGGCTGCACCAGTCTGCATTCCCACCAGCAGTGCAGGAGGGTTCTCTATTCTCCATATCCTTGCCAGCACTTATTCTGTGTTGTTTTGTTGATGCGTGCCATTCTGACTGGTGTGAGGTAATATCTCATTGTGGTTTTAATTTGCATTTCTCTAATAATTAGTGATGTTGAGCATTTTTTCATATGCTTATTGGCCATCTGTATGTCTTCTTTGGAGAAGTGTCTATTAATTTCTTTCGCCTATTTTTTGATTGGATTTTTTATTTACCTGGTGATGAGTTTTACAAGTTCTTTATAAATTTTGGTTATTAACCTCACATAGTGGTTTTAATTTACATTTCTGTGATGATTAGTGATGTTGAACATTTTTTCCTCTGCCTATTGGCCATCTGTATGTCCTCTTTGGAGAAGTGTCTATACATTTCTTTAGCCAATTTTTTGATTGGATTGTTTACTTTTCTGGTGTTGAGTTTTACAAGTTCTTTATCAACTTTGGTTATTAACCCCTTATCAGACGTATTATCAAATATGTTCTCCCATTGTGTGATTTTATTTTGTTAATGGTGTCTTTGTGCAAAAGCTTGTTAGTTTGATATAGTCTCATTTGATTATCCTATCCTTTATTTCACTTGCCCATGGAAATAAGTCAGCAAATATATTGCTGTGACAGATGTTGCCACTACCATTGCCAGGCCTCCGTCGCTGTGGGTGGCTTGCACAAGTGCGCTCAGGTCTCAGCCCTACACTTCAAAGCTTCTATGTTGGTGGGCTTGTGCGTGTCCGCTCGTACCGCCTCTGAGGTCGCCCTGGCTTCCACTTCCACCCAGGATGGGCCAGTGCAGCGGGCGGGCCCATGCGCGAGATCGGACCTTTGCAGCAGCTCTGCGAACTCCGCCTCTATGGGTGGGCCCGTGCGCCCCCGCTCTGACAGCCTTGGTTGTGGCTCAGGCTTACGCTGCCAAGGGCAGGCCAGCGCAGTGACTTGCGCGTGAGTTCGGACCTTCGCAGCGGCTGCTGGAGCTGCAGCTTCCGCCTCCGCGGGGGACCATGCACCCCCAGCCAGACCGTGTGCATGGTTGCCCGGCCACTGCCGCAGCCACGGCTGGCTCCCACGGGAGGCGGGCTTCTGCGTGAACTCGGACCTTCACAGCGGCCGCCGTGTCTTCTGCTTCCACGGGCAGGCAGGCGGGCACCCGCTTCAGACAACTCCGCAGTCTCCTGAGCCTCTGCCGCCACCGAGAGCCGGCTCACCCTGTGGGCGCGCTTGCGCACCAGCTCGAACCTCCACAGCTGCCACTTGTGTCTTTCGCCTCCGCGGGTGGGCCCGGGTGCGCTCGCCCTCGCTAGGACTGAACCAGCCCCGCAGCAGGGCCAACCTCTGCCGCTCGCCCGGCCCCCCACCCGGCGAGCACTCTGCAGCGTGGTGGGGGGCTAGTAGTTCAGACCTCAGCGCTCCCTGCCCGTGTCCCTAAGGTGCTGCCTGTCTCTAAGCGCCTCTGTTCTGACTGGAGCAGGAGAGCCCCCGGTGAGTGGGGTAATTTCTTCCCTTTGCTGGTGTAGCTGCTCTCAGGAAAAATGTTTACTTTAGATTTGGGGAGTGACTCAGCCCAGGGGTTAGGGTGGCGGTCCCTGAAAGTGTCTCCCCCTGTGCCTCCAAGACCACACTCTCCCCTGGCAGCTCCAGTCCTCCCAGCTCTCTCTGCTTCTGCAGCCCCGGGCAGGTGGCTGTGAGCAAGGCTCTCGGCGCGGTCCTTTTAAGATGGAGCCTGGGTCTGTATGCCCCTTCCAGGCTTCAGGGCTCTAGGCTGGGACTCTGATTCTGGGGTTTAGGACCCACAACTCTCCAGGCAATCCGGTGGGGCAGCCCTTTCCCGGTCTCCGCCTTTCCTACCAGTCTCAGTGTGGCTTCTTTGGTGATCCTTGGCTATAGAATCCTCTTGGGGTGACACTGGTTAACAAAAGTATACAGGATTCAGGTGCAAAAATCCACAACACATGATCTGTACACAGTATTGTGTGTTCGCCATTCTGATTCAATCTCCTTTCCTCACCATTTATTTCCCCTGTCCCCACCTCCACATCCTCCCACCATCCCCCCTGCAATCACCACACTGTTCGCCCTGTTTCTGAGGTTTTCCTCTGCTTTTCCTTTTTTAATTTCTTTTCTATTTTTGCCTCTGTGGACATTTTATTTTATTTTGTATTTTATTTTAATTTATTGTGTTAACACAGATTCAAATGTCCCACTGAATGTAACACCTTTGCCCCCACCCTTTGCCCCTATCTATACCTCTTTTGCCCCCTTCCCTGAACTCCCACCTTTCTTCCCTCTGGGATTTGCTGTCTTGTGATCTGTATCTATGTGTTTTGTATTATATATATAATTTCACTAATCACTACACTTTCTCTGATCCTATCCTTTATCCCCCGTCCCTCTGACAGCTGTCCTTCTGCTCCCTGTGACCCCACCTCTGCCTCTATTCCATTCCTCGGTTCACTTTGTTCATTAGATTCCACATATAAGTGAGATCATATGATATTTGTCTTACTCTTCCTGGCTTATTTCACTTAGCATAATAATCTCCAGGTCCATCCATGCCATTGCAAAAAGTAAGATTTATTTCTTTTTGATGGCTGTGTAGTATTCTGTTGTGTATCTGTACCACTGCTTTTTAATCCACTCATCCACTGATGGACACTGGACTATATCCAGATCTTGGCTATTGTAAAAAATACTGTAATGAGCATAGGAGCTTTGAAGTAGTGTTCCAAGTTTCTTAGGATATGTTCACTGAAGTGGGACTGTCAGGTGCAAAGGAACTTCCATTTTTAATTTTTACAGGAAACTCCATACTGTTCCACAATGGATGCACCTGTCTACAGTCTCACCAAGAAGGCACAAGCATCCTCTATTCTCCAAACCTGCTCCAGTGCTTGGTTTTTGTTGATTTATTTGTGTTAGCCATTCTGGAAGGTGTGAGGCAATATCTCATTGTGGTTTTACTTAGCATCTCTTTGATGATGAGTAATGTTAGCATTTTTTCACATGTTTATTGGCCATCTGTATGTTCTCTTTCAAGAAGTGTCTAGTTAGGTCCTTTACCCAATTGTAAATTGATTATTTACCTTCCTGGTATTGATTTTTACAAGCCCTTTATAAATTTTGTATCTTAAGATGCAGCTTTTTTTTCCTTTTTTTACAGACACAGAGAGAGTCAGAGAAAGGGATAGATAGGGACAGACAAGCAGGAATGAAGAGAAGTGAGAAACATCAATCATCAGTTTTTTGTTGCCACACCTTAGTTGTTCATTGATTGCTTTCTCATATGTGCCTTGACTGGGGGGCTACAGCAGACCGAGTAACCCCTTGCTTGAGCCAGTGACCTTGGGTCCAAGCTGGTGAGCTTTGCTCAAACCAGATGAGCCCGCGCTCAAGCTGGCGACCTCGGGGTCTCTAACCTGGGTCCTCCACATCCCAGTGCGATGCTCTATCCACTTCACCACCGCACGATCAGGCAAGATGCAGCTTACTTGTGGTTAGTCTTTACATAGTATTTTTCTTTCCTATCCCTTTAAATGTTTCTATGTCCTTATATGAGTTGTACAATGTTACCAGTATAAGTTGAGTTTTGTTCTTTTTATGTTTAGCAATAATTATTGTATATTAAGAGAATTTTATTTGTTGATATCTAATGTAATAATATTTAAATAAGTATGTTCCATATTACTGTTTTTTTATTTGATACATATATGTCATATTTGTTCCCTTGTCTTTTTTATTAATTAAATATATATCTTGTTATTCCATACTTTATTAATTTATTAATCACACATTATCATTATTATTTAATAAATGTTTTGTATTCTCTATACAAAGATTACTTCTTTTTCTTCTTAATGTTTAAATTGTATTTTAATATTGTATACCTGAAATTTATCATTTTAGCCATCAGAGGTACACAATTCAGTGGCATTTAGAACACTCATCACCTATATCTCATCCTATGACCCGTAAAAGAACTCTGTAGACCATCAATAAAAGTGCATATATTTCAACTGAAAAAAAAAAGAATAAAGATATCTATGATTCAATATGAAAAAATAGCAGGGTATAATTTTCCATAAGAAAATGCAATGCTTAGGAGAGCATATAGCATTCTACTTTTTATGTAAAAATGAAACATACATGTGTCTACCCATTTGAACAAATAGAAACACAGGAATATCTCAGAAAGTAATGAGATTGTTAACCTGCAGGAAGTGGGGCAGAGGGATGGGTAGATGAGTGTAATTATTTTATAGTTTTGACTATGTTGTCTTTTGCCCCTAAATAAAATAAAGAGATGGTGAATAAAGCAAAATAGAATAAAACAACACAAATGAACTTATTTACATTTCATTAGACTAAAGGTAAAAATACCACAAGTAACGAGTAATTCTTGTACCTGGAATCATGTTCATATATACTCACAATTAGTTAAAAAAAATTAGAACAAAGTTTTAAGCTGTAGTTAGTGTGTCATTAACTATGGTTTGAGTTCAAGATTCTGAAACAACTCAGCATGTGTCCAAAGATTCAGCAAATAAGTAACCCTGAGGGAGAGGGAGGGAGTCCCCACTCCCGGGGAAGGTGCTGTGCACACGGGGAAGGAAGGGCTGCAAAGAACTCTGTGTTGTCAAACCAGAACTGGAGATATCAATTTGAATTCATGGGTTTTAAAATGTATAAGTAGGTAGAAATTTATATGTTCTATGTCAACAAATACATTGTTCCCATGCCCATTCTTTCTGTCCCACACCTGACACATCTCCTATGGGTCAACATTCCTTTAGTTTCTTATTTTGTAGTTTTTAAATCTTGTGTTTCTTTTATATGTATTTTCCCAGGGACTTCTTTGAGCTCATTTAGAATCCTTGCAAACAAAAAATGCACCTAAAGCTTCACCTAAATGAGTAACAATGGTAATGGATGATAGCTCAGAAAATAAGAATCCATGAGGCCACATTGGTTTGAATAAATAAATAAATATAAATAAGGAACAAGGGTAAATTTCTTTTTATAGGAGAATACAACTAATGAACACAGAACAATTAACAAAAGGAGAAAAATCACCATTTGGCCACTATATTTTCAATAATTTTGTCATATAAGAATTACCAATTTGGTGGAGGGAGGAAGAAGAGAGTAAAGAAAAGATGAATAGTGATCGAAGGAGACTTGACTGGGGGTGGTAAACATATAATGCAATATACAGGTGATGCGTTATAGAACTATAATTATATTCATCAAAGTTACCCCAGCTCTGGTGGGTAGGCTCAGTGGTAGACTGTTGACCTGGTGTGTGGATGTCCCAGCTTTGATTCCCAGTCAGGGCTCAAAGAAGTGACCATCTGCCTCTCTTCCCATCTACCACATCCCTATTCTCCTCCACAGCCATAGCTGAATTGGTTGGAGCATGTCGATCCTGGGTGCTGAATATGGCTCCAAGGAGCCTTTACACAAGCGCTAAAAATAGCTCAGTACTCAAGCATTGGTCTCAGATAAGGTTGCTGGGTGGATTCCTGTTGGGCACATGCAGAAGTCTCTCTATCTTCCATCTTCTCACTAAAAATAATCAATGTTACTTCAATAAATTGTGTAGAAAATAAAATAAAATAAAAATAATGCACATGTAGGAAAGTGTGTTACAAATCTCTATTCAAATGTTTACTAGAGTCCCAGATGGCGATGGAGTAGGCGGATGTTCCAACTGCCACCTCCCAGGACCAAATTGGATTACAACTTAATTTAAGAACAATCATCTTGAAAAACCAACTTTGGACAAAAGGAAGAGGAGTCCATAACCAAGGATCACAGAAGAAGCCACATCAAGACAGTTTAGGAAGTGTGGAGACATGGAAAGGGCTGTATGCTTTCAGGAGTAAGCAGCGGCTGAGGTTCTGGAGAACTCTTACTGTGGGGAGGGTCACCCTGGAGGTGTGGGTATTCAGTCCCAGGCATGGAACCCCAGCCTAGAGCCCCAGAGCCTAGAATAGGTGCTCACACAGCATTTGGGGTGAAAAGAGCCAGGTTTCTGTCTGCGAGAAAGAGACTGAGCTTTCTGAGATGCATGGTCCGTCTTAAAGGGCCCGCACAGAAAATCTTATTCACAGCTACTTACCTGGGGCTCTGGTTGAGGTAGAGCTGAGTGGACAGGAGTTGCATTAGGAAAGTGTAAAGTTGGCGGCCCAGGAATGACATGTGGGGGATGACCGCCAGAACCCCTGTGCCTGAGTCATTTTTCAATACTGCAGTAACCATATTTTTTGGGTGGAGTATCCCCTTTGTGCAGCATTAGCCTGGGGAAAAGCCTCCACCCTCTGGAGTTTCTCCTACCCCAGTCATGGCATCAGATCGTGCTGAGAGGCTGGAAAGTAGGGGGCATGTCAGTGGCTCAGTTTTCTAGTCTTGAGATCATAGCTTTCCCCCACAGGCTCTTGAATCTAGGACTGGTGCTTCCAACTCACAGGAGACTCAGTAGAAACTGTCTGGATTAGGAGTAGACCACACTTCTGGGTCTCAGAGGCCACATTACCAGACTCCTGGTGCCACACCCTACTGAGATCTGTGATAAAAGTCTGGACAGACTGACACCTGGTGCCGAGGGGTGGAGCCACACCCACCACCATTCAAATCCATGAATTGCTGCAGGTGCTAGTCTCTAGCAGAGGTTTTTTCAGTGGCTGAGTCCAACAAGCAACCAGCAGACAGAGGCTGGAGGAGGCAGGACCCAGGCAAAGTTGGCCTTTTAAGTGGAACTTGCCCCAGACCCAGTGTGAGTAAAAGCCAGCCTAGGAGTACAGGTTTGGTATTTCCATGTACACCTGGGCCCCACAGAGGCAGCCACAAACTCTGGATTGTTTGTAGCTCCATGAAGGTTGCTGAGGGCCTGTCACAGGCAGTGTCTCCCACTGGTCTGCACTGGGTTCCTACCAGGGAGGCCCAGGGCTGGTACATCCAGTGGCCAGCTATGGAGAGCACTGGTCCAGGACCTAACAACTCTTCCTACAGTGGGATCCTAAAGAAAGACTGCTCACATCAGGCCCACCTGAGGCCAATTCCATTGTCTGAAATCAGCACCAGCACAGAGGCTCATGTGCATTGGATAGGGTGGAGCTTCACAGTCAACCAGCCTTGGCGTTGAGTATTCAGTTCTGCTAGGCTGGACTACTCAGAAGGAAAGGACATAGGCTTGGAACATGGACATTTAACATGTAGGTCCCCGTGAGTCTATTGTTAGATTTGGTCAATGGGCTAGCCACCTTTGGGGCGGGACACAGTTAGCCCAATGGGAGGACTCTCTCAGTCATCCTCCCTGAGATCAGAGTCTTACTAGCTGAAAGAATTTCTGTAGAGGGGACTCTAAGCCACAACTGACTGAACCTGCTGCTCACCTTGTTGGGAGAAATAAAATTTGAGTATCCAGCAGTGGTTGAGGGATTAATTTCTAGAGTAGGGGGCACATTCCCCATACTGAGCTCCTGACAAAGAGACTCCTGATGTAGGGGGTTCCACTAACATTGTATTCACAACCTCAGTGGCCCTAAATCACCAAGTGTGCAACTTGTAGGGGGTTTGTTTGGGTGAGGCCAATCTGACCCTACATTACCATCTTACTACAGAAGATTCTGTGGAAAGACCAGACAGCTGCAAGAGGAGCAGAAGCAGCTGAAAAGTGGAGACAAATCTTACAGAGCTGAGGGCTACTACAGAGCTGCTGTCATCACTAAGCAGGAGGAAGCTGATTCTAATACAAAGGTTGACCACTACCACACTGTCCAAAACATTGACACAAACAGCAAAAAGTGCCGTAACTATAGACAGGTAACCCACAGCAGGTTACAACCAACAGGTGACACCAATCCAAGAAGATCTAGACTCTAGAGCCAACACAACAGTCAGTGGTGGCACACAGCACCAACCCTATAATCAGCTAGCTACACAAACAGCATGCCCTAAGTGGAGTCTAGCAGGTACTGGACACTGTGGAGAATAAATAATGCCCCAAAGCACAGACATTGCACAGTGTGTAATACACATGATCAAGTTTGACCCTTAGAGCCAGCCAGCCTGAAGGGATAACTGTACCCATGAAAGGACCGAATGCATTTAATATTCACATACAATAAGAGGGAAAATAGCACCCTCAATAAGCATTCCTAGAACAAGAAAAACAGGTGGCCTGGAGGTTGGTACCACTGAGCCCATTTCCTTCATAAAGACCACACAAAAATTCAAAGTCAGACAGCACTACCTAATGCACAGACAAAATGGGCAGACAGAGGAATGTGACCCAAATGAATGAACAAGAGAAATCCCCAGATAAAGGACTGAATGAAATGGAAGTAACCAAACTACCAGATGCAGAGTTTAAAATAATGATTTTTAGGATGCTCAAGGATCTTAGAGCAACAATGGATGGACATAATGAGCACCTAAATAAAGAGATAATAAGCATCAAAAAGGGCATTGAAATCTTAAAAAAGAACCAGTCAGAAATGACAAGCACAATATCAGAATGAAGAGTGCACCAGAAGGAATCAATAGCAGGCTAGATGAAGCAGAGGATTGCATCAGCAATTTAGAGGACAAGAAAAACAGAAGCACAGAAGCAGAGCAGCAAAAGGAAAAGAGGTTGAAAAAGACTGTGGAAACTCTAAGAGAGCTCTGTGACAACATGAAGAGAAACAACATTGCATCACAAGGGTTCCTGAAGGAGAAGAGAATGAACAAGGGATAAAAAACATGTTTGAAGAAATCATAGCTGAAAACTTCCCCAAATTGATGAAGGAAAAAGTCACACACAATCCAAAACCACAGAAAGTCCCATTAAAGAGGAACCCAAGGAGGCTGACACAAAAACACATCATAATTAAAGTGCTAAAGTTAAGAGACAAAGAAAGAATACTAAAAGCTGAAAGAAAAAAGCAGTTAATTACCTACAGAGGAGCCCTCATAAAGATGACATCTGAATTCTCAACAGAAACACTTGAGGCCAGAAGAGATAGGCAAGAAATATTCGAAGTGATGCAAAGAAAGAACCTACAACCAAGACTTCTTTATCCAGCAAGGCTATTGTTTAAAATTGAAGGAGAAATTAAAAGCTTCACAGACAAAACAACAACAAAACAAAACAAAACAAAAAAACTCAAGGAATTCATTACAACCAAACCAGTACTGCAAGAAATGTTAAGGGGCCTACTGTTAAAAGAGCAAAGGAAAAAAAATCTAGAAAAAGAGGATTGTAGATTTAAAGAATAAAATGGTAATAAATAAGTACATATTAATTATAATCTTAAATGTAAATGAATTAAATGCTCCAATCAAAAGACAGAGGGCAGCTACATGGATAAGAAAACAGGACCCATATATATGTTGTTTACAAGAGACACACCTCAGAACAAAAGATACACATAAACTGAAAGTGAAGGGATGAAAAAAATATTTCATGCAAATGAAAATGAAAAAAAGGGCTGGGGTAGCAATACTTATATCTGACAAAATAGCCCTTAATACAAAGGCTATAGTAAGAGATAAAGAAGGTCACTACATAATGATAAAGGGAGCAATTCATCAAGAGTACATAACCACTATAAATATTTATGCTTCTAACATAGGAGCACCTAAATATATAAGGCAGATTTTGATGGACATACAGGGTGAGATCAACAGCAATACTATAATAGTAGGGGATTTTAATACCTCACTAACATCAATGGATAGATTTGCCAGACAGAAAATTAACAAAGAAACAGCCTCTATATATGACACACTAGATCAACTGGATTTAAATGATATCTTCATGACCTTTCAACCTAAAGCAATAGAATATATATTCTTGTCAAGTGCTCATGGTACATTCTCTAGGATAGACCAAATATTAGGACCTAAACCAAGTCTCAATAAATTTAAAAAACTGATATCATATTAAGCATCTTCTCTGATCACAATGGCATGAAACTAGAAATCATTTGCAATAGAAAAACTGAAAAACATTTAAACATTTGGAGACTAAATAGAATATTTTTAAATTATGAATGGAATAGCAATAAAATCAAGGAAGAAATAAAAAATTTCCTTGAAACAAATGAAAATGAACATAAAACAACTCAAAATTTATGAGACAGAACAAAAGCAGTCCTTAGAGGGAAGTTCATAGCATTACAGACATACCTTATAAAGCAATAAAAAGCTCAAATAAACAACTTAACGTTGCATCTAGAAAAACTAGAAAAAGAACAACAAATAAAGCCCAGAGGAAGTAGAAGGAAGGAAATTATTGTATAAAGATCAGAGTGGAAATAAATGACATAGAGTCTAAAAAAAAATTAGTACAAAGGATTAATAAAACCAACAGCTGGTTCTTTGAAAAGGTAAACAAGATTGACAAAGCTTTAAGTAGACTCATCAAGAAAAAAAGAGAGAAGACTTAAATAAAATTAGAAATGAAAAAGAAGTAACAACTGACACCATAGAAATACAAAGGATTATAAGAAATACTATGAAGATCTATATGCCAAAATATTGGACAACCTAGATGAAATGGATGAATTCCTAGAAACATACAATTTGCCAATACTCAATCTGGAAGAATCAGAAAACCTAAATAGACCAATTACAACAAATAAAATTGAAAAGTTATCAAGACTCCCACCAAACAAAAGTTTGGGACCAGATGGCTTCACAGGTGAATTTTACCAAATGTTCAAAGAAGAACAAACACCTATCCTTCTCCAGCTATTTCAAAAAAAATACAAAAGGAGTGAAGATTTCCAAACTCCTTTTAAGAGGCAAGCATTATTCTCATTCCAAAACCAGATAAAGACACTACAAAGAAAGAAAATTATAGACTGATATCCCTGATGATCATTTTAGCAAACTGAATCCATCAATACATTAAAAAAGTATACATCATGATCAAGTGGGATTTTATTCTGGGGAGGCAAGGCTGGTATAATATTTGCAAACCAATCAATGTAATTCATCACATAAACAAAAGGAAGAATAAAAATCACATGATTATATCAATAAATGCAGAAAAAGCATTTGATAAAATCAGCACCCATCTATGATCAAAACTCTCAGCAAAGTGAGAATACAGAGAACATACCTCAACATAATAAAGGCCAACTATGACTAACCCACAGCCAACATCATGCTCAATGGAACAAAAATTAAAAGCAATCCCTTTGAGATCAGGAAAAAGCAGAGGTGCCCACTTTCACCATTGTTATTCAACAGATTTCTGGAAGTCCTAGCCACAGCAATCAGGCAAGACAAAGAAATAAAAGGCATCCATATTGGAAATGAGGAAGTAAAATTATCATTATTTCCTGATGACATGATACTGTACATAGAAAGCCCTAAAGTCTAAGTCAAAAAACTACTAGACCTGATAATTGAATTTGGCAAGGTAGCAGGATATAAAATTAGTATTCAGAAATCAGTGGCATTTTTACACACCAACAGAAAAATGTCCACCAATCCCTCTACTAGGTATATACCCCAAAATTCAAAAACACTGCTATGTAAAGACACATGCAGCCCCATGTTCATTGCAGCATTGTTCACATTGGCAAAAACATGAAAACAACCAAAAATCCCTTCAATAGATGACTGGATAAAGAAGATGTAGTACATATATACTATAGAATACTACTCCGCTATAAGAAGTAATGACATAGGATCATTTACGACAACATGGATGGACCTTGATAACCTTATACTGAGTGAAATAAGTAAATCAGAAAAAACTAAGAACTATATGATTCCATACATAGATGGGACATAAAAATGAGACTCAAGGACATGGACAAGAGTGTGGTGGTTACCATCAGAGGGAAGGGAGGAGAGGGGAGTTGGAGGGGGTGAGGGGAGGGGAGAGGCACAAAGAAAAGCAGATAGAAGGTGGCGTAAGACAATTTGACTTTGGGTGATGGGTTTGCAACATAATTAAATGTCAAAATAACCTGGAGATGTTTTCTCTGAACCTATGTAGCCTGACTGATCAATGTCACCCCATTAAAATTAATTAAAAAATGTCTGAAAAAAGAAATTAAGGGAACGATTCCCTTCACTATTACAACAACAACAACAAAAAAAAATAAAGTACCTAGGAGTAAATTTAACCAAGGATGTAAAAGACTTGTACTTGGATAATTATAAAACATTGATAAAAGCAATTAAGAAAGATACAAACAAGTGGAAGCATATACCATGTTTGTGGATAGAAAGAATAAACATCATTAAAATGTCTATATTACTCAAAGCAATTTATAAATTCTATGCAATTCTTATTAAAATACCAATGGCATACTTCAAAGATATAGAACAAATATTTCAGAAATTTATATGGAACCAAAATAGAACACGAGTAGCCTCAAAAATCTTGAAAATAAAGAATAACGTGAGAGGTATTATATTTCCTGATATCAAGTTATACTACAAGGCCATAGTAATCAAAGCAGCTTGGTATTGATGTAAGAATAGGCATACAGATCTATGGAACAGAACAGACAATCCAGAAATAAACCAACACCTTTATGGTCAATTAATATTTGACAAAGGAAGTAAGAGCATACAGTGGAGTCAAGACAGTCTCTTTAAAAAATGGTGTTGGGAAAATTGAACAGGTACATGCAAAAAAATAAAACTAGATGACCAACTTACACCATTCACAAAAATAAACTCAAAATGGATAAAAGACTTAAATGTAAGTCGTGAAATTATAATAATCTTGGAAGAATACCTAGGCAGTAAACTCTCTGATATATCTCATAGCAATATTTTTGCCGATTTATCTCCATGGGCAAGTAAAATAAAGGACAAAATAAACCAATGGGACTACATTAAACTAAAAAGCTTTTGCACAGCAAAAGACATCATGAACAAAATTTAAAAACAACCTACACAATGGAAGAACCTATTTGCCAATATGTCTGATAAGGGGTTAATAACCAAAATTTATAAAGAACTTCTAAAAGTCAACATCAGGAAGGTAAACAATGCAATTAAAAAATGGGCAAAAGAACTAAGTAGACACTTCTCAAAACAGGACATATAGATGGCCAATATGCATAAGAAAAAATGTTTAACATCATTAATCATCAGACAATGCAAATTAAAACCAAAATGAGGTACCACTTCACACCTGTCAGAATGGTGCTTATTAACAAATCAACACACAATAAATGCTGGCGAAGGTGTGAAGAAAAGGGCACCCTCTTGCACTGTTGGTGGGAATGCAGACTGATGCAGCCACTGTGGAAAACAGTATGGAGCTTCCTCAAAAAATTAAAAATGGAACTGCCTTTTGATTCAGCTATGCCACTTTTAGGAATATATCCTAAGAACATCAAATCACTGATTAAAAAGAAGAATGCGCCCCCATGTTTATTGCACGATTGTTCACAATAGCCAAGACCTGGAAACGACCAAGTGTCTGTCAGTGGACGAGTAGATTAAAACACTGTGGTACATATACACAATGGAATACTATGTGGCCATAAAAAAGAAGGAAATCTTACCTTTTGCGATGGCATGGATGGACCTGGAGATTATTAGGGTTAGTAAAATAAGCCAGGCAGAGAAGGAAAAATATCATATAATCTCACTGATATGTGGAATCTAAGGAACAAAATGAACTGAGAAACAGAATAGAGGCAGAGGCAGGGTCACAGGGAGCGGAGGGACAGCTGTCAGAGGGAAGGAGGATGAAGAGATGGGATCAGAGAAGGTGAAGGCATTAGTGAAATTATATATACATAACACAGAGATACAGATAAGATAACAGGACAGCAAATCCCAAAGGGAAGGGAGGGGCAATGGGGGACAAGGAGGTGGGGGTGAGGGAGTTATATTGAGTGGGACACTTGAATTCATGTTAACACAGTAAATTAAAAATATTAAAAAATAAAAATAATTTCATTAAAAAATAAATCCTTTATTCCCATAAAAAGAAGTTTACAAATAAGTCCTATGAATCACTCACTGTCAGTCCTGACTAGATCTCCTCAAGTAATTTGCAAGAGAATATTTCCCCAAAATGGAGTATTAATTCCATGGTAAGAATTTTGTTGGTGTTACCCCTCAAAACCATGTCTTGTTTAGTCTTACAGAACAAAAGCAGCAGCTGCAGGTCACCCGACATCTTGAATGTACTTGTGTTATCATCACAGCATGTATAGTGGGACCTTGGATTAGGAGCACATTCACTTTATGGTAATTAGCTCTGGTATTTAGTTTTTAAGTAAAATATGCCTGTTTTGTACCTTTAGGAAGATTATGAAAATCAACTGATTAAATATATGAAATATTAAACTAGAAAGGAATCCTTGGTGGAGGTTAAGTATAGTGGGTGAAATGTAACAAGGAACACATTATGTTTACACAGTATCAAAATATCTACCCACATAATACCAATTAATTACAAGGTTAAATAGTAACTTTAAAGAAATGATAACTTTACAGCAGAGAACCAGGCAGACAGCACGTTAGCCATCTGATGGAAGATCAAAACACTAGTCATGGGAAAATTAATACACACTGTGGTGTATCTACTGAAAATGTAAGCCTGAAAGGTGCACACAAAATACATATATATACACAGAACAGAAACATAGTAAACAGTTAACCATTGGAGAATCTGCATGAAGCCTGTTGAGGAATTCTTCATGTCATTTTTAAAGCATTTGTATATCTTTACAATCATTTCAAAATAAAAAGTTAAAAATCCTCTGTCTCAGCTGGAACAATGCCCAAGAAGAAAGGAGCCCAGAGCATCACTGGAATCAGGGACACTGTCCCCTAGGACTCCAGTCCCTCTGGCTCTGGGACACACAGCTCCCCAAAGGGCAGTCAGAAAGTAGCCCGAAGCTTTGGGACTGTGTTTCAGTCTCTCATTAGTAATTAAGTCTTGGACTCACTTCTATGAAGCTGGTGGAGGGGAATGAAGGTCTCTAGAAGGACCAGGGCAACAGATGCTTCTTCTCTGTGTCTGGACCTAAGGCCTCCTGAAGAAACCTGAGGAGTCGGGCAGCAGTCTGGAGCAGAAGGGTCTGACTCAGCAGTGACGGGCACAGGTCAGAGGGGCTGGGACTCTGCCCTTGGCGATGGGTCTGCCTGTGTGCTAGCGGGTCATGTGGAACTCTGTGTCCATGACTCTGTGTGTGTGTGTGTGTGTGTGTGTGCGCGCGTGCGTGCACGTGCTAGGTATCTGAATCACAGCCTGACACTTTCTGAATTAGACCCAATCTACGTCCTGTTTCAGTGCATACACACCCATTATCTGACTTCTTACGTGTAAGGACCCTGATTCATGTCTTATAAACACATGCATCACTGCTGTAAACACCTGCATGACAGCTGAGCATCGTGAGAGAGATTGTTGCCTCAGCTGCTGTAAAGAAATCTGACCTCATAGGAATCCAGGATTTGACAGGCTTCACAATTCTCTCCGCAGCAGCGTGTGCTGCTTGCTGCCTGTGCCAGCTGTGTTGGTGGGTCATCGTGTGTGAGAGCAGGAAAATGTATTGTTTGGTTTTCTCAGTGTGTGTGTACCAGGTGTATGTGACACATGCATGGTGTAGGTGGCAGTGTAATGATCGCACCTGTGACCGAATAGGCGGACCTGCCCCATGCTGACTGCCCTCCCCCAGCAGGGGGTGGGTCAGAGGGGGCAGGAGCAAGCCTCAGTAATAGGAGCAGGTGTATTGATGGTAGGGAGTGTGACTGAGTGTGCACGTGTGCTGTTTTGTGTGTTTCTCATGACATTTTTTAATTGAGTGCAATCTTGTGTGCTCTTGATGACATCTATATGTAGGTCATGAATTATATACCTGTGGAGATTTGAGTGTTTACAAAGTATGTTTTGAGTTAGAAGTGTTGATGTGCAATTTGAGTGTGTTTGAGGGTGAGTGGTACATCACTGTGTGTTGTGTATGTCTCACTTTGAGTGTGGCCTCTGACTTGTATGTATGTATATGAGTGTTTATGAGCTGAACCACATATTGGTGACCCTTCCCTTAGGATGGGATCTTAGTCACAGCTGATTGGATTCTTCAAATAAGCAGTGTGTGTGTGTGAGTGTGTGTGTGTGTGTGTGTGTGTGTTGGGTATATGATCTACTTCCTTGACCTCAAGTATTTTCTGAGGTGTCCTCCTTCTGGGGCTCTATTAGCTGAGATAGCCAAAGTCTAAGTAATTTTACTGTTTCTTGAAATGGTGCTCATATCATTTTCATGTGCCTGTGTGTGACTGAATCATTTACAATTTTTAAACCTTTTCCTTACTTTCATTAAACATCCCATGCCAAAAACACACACACTCACACACACATACACACACAAACAAAAAAGTGGTACTCTGGACATCAAGCTGTGTGATGTTTTAGGCAGACTTAGTATCTAATGGCAGTGAAACGTTGGGAAAGTAACGAAATCCTTTGTGTCTGTTTCCACAGGTATAAAAGGAAAGAATTAGACTTGTTTCATTAGTCTTACAGATATCTTCAGTAGGCCTTTATTGTATAAATAGAAGTCAATGTATTTGAGCATGTTCTCTCAGTTGAAAAAGTTATAAACATGTAGTGATTTAATTATCTAGGAAAAGGACTAAAAACATTTTGGACAACTTTGTGTCCTCACAGCTATAAAAGAATATATTGTACTTGGCTCCCCTGACCAACAAAAGGCACATTCCCATGTGTGATGATTAGGAGCGTGGGTTCTGGTCACACAGACACGTTAGACTGAATTCTGTGAAGCAGCAATAATTTTTAATTTACAGAATATGATAGTACATATATATCAAGTTACATACATTACACATCACATATTTCATAGATATAGATATATAGAGTACACGTCTGTGTGCCCTTCTGTCCCCTACGGCACAGTTGTGTACCTGCAACATTTGTGTCATTTATGTTTCTATTTCTTAAAATCTAAAATAGTTGAAAGAACACATATTTTTAGTGCAGCTGTTAAGAGGTCTTAACTCTGGGAATGTAGGCTGATGTGTGGATTTAATTAGAAAACGTAGGTAAAATCCTCAGCCAGGTACCCAAATGTTCACCAAAGTGTTCAGCATTATGATGAAAGGTATTTTGAATACTATTCTGGTTTCACAGCTACTGAGACATGAAGTGGCTTTAAATGGCCACCCTTTTCCAAAGTGTCCATGAGTTCACAGCTGTGGGTCATTAGAGGACTGTGACAATGCTCCAACAACAATGTCAACTCTGCACTAGAGCTTTTTATTCTTTTTTGGGGAGAGATGAGGACCGGAATGACAGAGAGAGAGAGAGAGAGAGAGAGAGAGAGAGAGAGAGAAATAGAGAGAAGGGGAGAGATGAGAAGCATCAACTCTTACTTGTTTCATTTAGTTGTGTATTGATTGCTTCTCCTAATTTGGCTTCAAGCTAGTGATCTTGGGCTAAAGTCAGCAATATTGGAATGACATGGACATCCACACTCAAACTAGCAAGCTGGACACCGTGCTTTAGCTGGTGACCTTGGGGTTTCGAACTAGGAACATCAGCGTTCCGGTGGATGCTTTATTCACTGCACCTCCACTGGTCAGGCTGGAGTCTCAAGTTTTTTAAGGTAGAAGCCTCTGACACCAGCTTTGGGGGATCAATTCTATTTCTGTCACAGTGAGTCAGTGTGGTGGGGCTCTGGCCTGGGGGAGGAATGATCCCTCCATGCCATCACGATCTAACCTCACAGAAGAGGGGATTTGCTTTTCTTATTCACTGCTGCATCTCCGTCCTTAGTGCCTCAAGACACAGACTCAACATCAGTAAATTATGGTTGAATGAAACCTTGAACACCCTTTGCTTCTGTGTAATGAAGCCTTGTTGGTTGTGTTAGGTGTGTGATGTTTTCCTGAATCCTCACTGGGATAGAGCAGCATATATTCATCCAAGCTGTGAGAAATTAATAGGAAGAAAGTTAAAAATTCCTGGTTTTTCTGGAGAATTACAGTGTGAAACGTGATGTCCCTAGGCATCTTTTCCAGGTTGCTGAGAACCCAAACCTCCTTCCTCCCAGCAGACAGGAAGCAGCACGGGGCCTGAGAACCAGAGCAGCGTGTCCGAGTTCCTCCTCCTGGGGCTCCCCATGCGGCCAGGGCAGCAGCGCGGGTTCTTCACCCTGTTCCTGGGCATGTACCTGACCACGGTGCTGGGCAACCTGCTCATCATCCTGCTCATCAGGCTGGACTCCCGCCTGCACACGCCCATGTACTTCTTCCTCAGCCACTTGGCCTTCTCTGACATTTCTCTGTCATCCGTCACTGTCCCGAAGATGCTCATGAACATGCAGACTCAGCAACAATCCATCCTCTATGTGGGATGCATTGCTCAGATGTATTTTTTCATGATTTTTGCTGGTGTGGACAATTTCCTTCTGGCAGTGATGGCATATGACAGGTATGTGGCCATCTGTTACCCTCTACACTACACCATCATCATGAGAGAGGGCCTGTGTGTGCTCCTGGTGGCTGGCTCTTGGATTTTATCTTGTGCTCATGCCCTTTTGCAAACCCTCCTCTTGGTCCGACTGTCCTGTGCTGACCACACCATCAGCCACTTCTTCTGTGAACTCACTGCGCTCCTGAAGCTGAGCTGCTCTGACATCTCCCTCAATGAGCTGGTCATCTTCACCGAGGGAGGAATGGTTTACTTCCTGCCTTTGTGTATTGTTTTGGGCTCATATGTCCGAATAGGAACCATCATTCTGAGGGTTCCCTCCACTGAGAGACTCTTTAAAGTCTTTTCTACCTGTGGCTCCCATCTCTTTGTGGTGTCCTTATACTACGGGACACTTGCAGGTGTTTACTTTTTCTCTTCATCATGGGATTCCAAGGACATCATTGCTTCGGTCATGTACACAGTAGTTACCCCCATGCTGAACCCCTTCATCTACAGCCTGAGGAACAGAGACATCAAACAGGCCTTGGAAACATGTGTCAATAGGGTTACCATCTTTAAGTGGCAATCACTAAATCCACTTACTGCAGTCAGGAGCAAATGAGATAAATCTCAGTTATTGTATGGCTGTCATCTCCCTATAACTTCAATAGAATATGCATTCTGTTGTCACTTGTAAGTGTTGTTATTTTGTCTACTACAAGTTTGCTACCTTGATGGTTAATAATTCTTTACTCTTGAATGATATTGTTTTCCCTGTTCATCAACTTTTACAAGATATAAGCAAAATCTTATGCAAAACATGATGCATAATTATAATTATGGATTTGTCATTTTCTCCTTTGAGAGATGATAGCTTTTTCTTATAGTTTTTTTGCTACATTAAGGGAACACACTGATTTAGTGTTGTAATTTCTGCTAGTGCAATTTATTTTGGAATTGATTCTTCTATTCTGGCTTTTGTTGAATCCAAGCTGCTTGTGAGCATGACTTCCCAACTCACACTCAGTGACATCATGTTGGTAGACTGCAATCAGCCACGAAAAGAGTAATTATACTATGAAATTGCAAATGTGCTACAAACCAGGCTTTTAAAAAAATGCGAGATATGTTCCAATATTCATTAGCAATATACCACTGAGTTCATAATTAAATATTTTTTGCAATGGGTCCTACCTTAGAACTTCATCTGCTTCTGATATTAGTATACATACTTTATATCTATACCTATCGTTATAGATATGTGCACGGATGATATAGCTATGAACAAAGATATAGAAACTAGTCTATTGTAGATAATAAAGAGGCGGCTTTTTTTTATTCGTGTTCATTTTATTAAGGTAAAATTCACATCACATAAAATTAACCACTGTAAAGTTTTAATTCAGGGATGTCTGGTACACGGAGAGGCTGTGCCAGCACCACCTCCCTCCGGTTTCAATCCCTCCCACCATCCCGGAGGAGCTCTCTGAACCCGGAAGGCATCGCTTCCGTTTCCCTTCGGCGGGGCCCGGGCAACCACGGTGTGCCGTCTGTCTGTGCACTTGACTCTGTGTATTTCACGTAAAAAACGTGCACTACAAGCCATTCGTGCCTGGCTTCTTGCACTTAGCATTATGTTCCCAAGTGTCACTGATGGTGTAAGCTTGCATCGGTACTTCATTTCTTTAGGGCTGAATAATATTTCATTTCATGATATATACTTTTCTAGAAGTTGAATTTATTGCGACGACCTTGGTTTTAAAAACCATACTGGTTTCAAATGTGCAGCTCAACAAAACTCCCTCTGCTCACCACACCGTGCTGGCTTCACCCCGCGCCACGTCTCTTCCGGCTCCATTCCTTCCCGCTTGGACCAGCTCTGCCTTCCCCTCCCGCTTTCCCCTGCCTGTCACCGCGCCGCTGGTTTTCGTCTGTCCCTTCATCTTCTCTCTTCCCGTCCCACCACCTCATCCCTCTGACACCTGTCAGCTGGTCCATGAGACCTTGCCTCTGTTTTATTTTGTTCATTAGATTCCACCTAAAAGTGAGTTCACATGGTATTTGTCTTTTTCTGATGGCTGTTTCGCCTGACATCGTAATCTCCATGTCCACTATGCTGCTTCAAATGGCAAGGTTTCTATTTATTTTCTTTTTATGTCCTCATAATATTCCAGTCTTTAAATGTACCCCTTTCTCCTTTATCGTTCATCTACTGATGGCCACTTGGGCTGTTTCTAGGTCTTGGCTATTGTCGAAATGCTGTAATGAACATAGGAGCACATGTATACTTTTTAAGTAGCGTTCCAAGTTCCTAACAATATGTTCCTTGAGGTGGGATCGTTAGGTACAAAGGCAGTTCCATTTTTAATTTTTAGAGGAATCTCCTTACAGTTCCACAATGGATGCACCTGTCTACAGTCTCACTGATAATGCACAGCATTCCCTCTTCTCCACACCTGCTCCAGGGCTTGTTTTTTGTTGATTTACCTGTGTTAGCTATTCTGATGGGTGCGAGGCAATATCTCATTGTGGTTTTACTTAGTATCTCTTTGATGATGAGTAATGTTGAGAATTTTTTCATACGTTTATTGGCCATTTGTATGTCTTCTTTGAAAAAGTGTCTATTTAGTTCCTTTGCACATTTTGTAAATCGGATTATTTACCTTCCTGGTATTGATTTTTATAAGTTCTTTATAAATTTTATATATCAATATGCAGCTCTCTTGTGTTTAGTGTTCACATAGTATTTTTCCATTTAATCACTTTAAAGTTTTCTATGTTTTCATAAATCTGTGAGGCATACAATGTTAGTGGAAAGTTGGGTTTTGTTCTTTTTATGTTCAGCAACAATTATTGTATTTCTGGAGAATTTTATTTGTTGATATCTAATGTAATGGTAATAATATTTGAATATGTATTTTTCATATTACAGTGTTTTTTATTTGATACATATATTTCATATTGGTTCCCTTATCTTTTTTATTAATTAAATATATATTTTGTTATTCCACACTTCTCTTTTAACTTATTAATCAATCATTATCATTAATATATAATTAATGTTTTTTATTCTCTATGCAGAGATTACTTCTTTTTAATTTTTAAATTGTAGATTAATATAGTATAGCTGAAATTTATCATTTTAGCCATCAGAGGCACACAATTCAGTGGCATTTAGGACACTCATCACCTATATCTCATCCTCGGACTGGTAAGAGAACTCTGCAGACCATCAATGAAATTGCGTATATTGCAAGTGTAAAAATAATAAGAATAAAGATATCTATGAATCAATATAAAAAAATGGCAGGTTATAATATTCTATAGGAAGAATGCAATGCTTAGGAGAGCATATAGCCTGCTAGCTTTTTATGTAAAAATGAAACATACATGTGTCTGCCCACTTGAATAAATGGAAACACAGGAAGAATAACTCAGAAACTAATGAGATTGTTAACCTGTAGGAGGTGGGGGCAGAGGGAGGTGGAAATGAGTGTAATTACTTTATAGTTTTGACTATTTTGTCTTTTGCCTCTAAATAAAAGAAATAATAGAGGTGATGAATAAAGCAAAATAGAATAAAACAACACAAATGAACCTATCAGCAGTCCTTCGTCCATTGCAGGGGTTAGGTTCCAGATCACAAAGAAGCGACCATATATTTATTTTATTATTTATATATATATAATTAAGGCTTCATAAGCTCCACCCACACTCCTATAAACCTTTACTAGATTCTTGTTATTCTTTCTCACACTCTTATAAACATTTCCTATGCTCTTAAATACTTTCTACACTCTTAAACCTACTTAAAATCCCGTGATATAGTGAAAAATATGCAATATTAAATTAAATATACACCACTGAAAAATCCCCGATACAGTGACATCATGAAAAGTGAAGTACGATATGGTAAGGGATGATTGTATTTCAAATTACTATCATAATTCGACTAAAGATGAAAATAAAATATGTAACGTAAGTAATTCTTGTATCCAGAATCATGTCTATACATTCTAACAATAAAAAAAATTGTGAAGAAAGTTTTATGCTGTACTTAGTGTGTCATTACAGTGCTATGAGTTCAAGTTTCTGAAACAAGTCAGCATGTGTCCAAAGATTCAGCAGATAAGTTACCCTGAGGGAGAGGGAGGGAGTCCCCACTCCCGGGGAAGGTGCTGTGCACACGGAGAGGGAGGGGCTGGAAAGAGCTCTCTGTTGTCAAACTAGAATAAGAGATATCAGTTCAAATTCATAGGGTTTACAATGTATAAATAGATAGAAATTCAAG
This sequence comes from Saccopteryx bilineata, assembly GCF_036850765.1. Taxonomy (NCBI): domain Eukaryota; kingdom Metazoa; phylum Chordata; class Mammalia; order Chiroptera; family Emballonuridae; genus Saccopteryx; species Saccopteryx bilineata. The sequence goes on along the minus strand of NC_089491.1, from coordinate 13,044,317 downwards.
TTACATGTCAACATGTACACATTCCCATCCCCCATTCTCTCTGTCCCACTCAGACCCACCTCTTATGGGTAAAGATTCAGTTCCTTATTTTCTTCTTTTTACTTCTTGTGTTTGTTTCAATATATTTCCCTATTGGCTTCTCTGAGAGCATTTAGAGTCCTTGTACACAAGGACTAAATGAACACACCTAAGCTTCACATAAATAAGTAACACTGGTAATGGTTTATAGCTCAGAAATAGGAATCCACGAGGCCACAGTAGTAGAAATAAATAAATAAATGAATAATGAATAATGAGTGAGGAATAGGGGTAAGTTCCTTCTTATAGGGGACTACAACTAGTGAACACAGAAGAACTAACAAAAGCAGAAAAATCACCATTTGGCCCTCACATTTTCAATAATTTTTTCATATAAGATCCCCAATTTCATGAGGGGAGGGAGAAGGGAGTAAAGGGGAGATAATCAGTGATCGAAGAAGACTTGACTTGGGGTAGTAAACACACAATGCAAGATGCAGGTGATCGCCGTGCTTGGTTGGCTCAGTGATAGAGTGTCAGTCTAGTGAGTGGATGTCTTGGGTCCGATTACCAGTCAGGGCACACAGGAGAAATGCCCATCTGCTTCTCCTCGCTTCTCTCTCTCTCTCTCTCTCTCTCTCTCTCTCTCTCTTCTCTGCCTCTCCTATAGCCTGGGCTTGATTAGAATAATTTGGCCCCAGGGCTCTGAGGATGGCTCCATGGCCTCCGCCTCAGGCACTAAAGAGTGGCTCTGGTTGAAACAGAGCAAGGGAGCCTGATGGACAGAGCATCGATCCTTAGTGGATTTTCTGGGTGGATTCTGGTCAGGGCGCATGCAGGAGTCTCTCTCTACCTTCCCTCCTCTCACTAAAATAAAAAAATAAAATAAACATTATACAGGTGATGTAGTATAGAACTGCACACCTGAAACATATGTAATTTTATCAATCAGTGTTACCTCAGCTCTGGCAGGTTGGCTCAGTGGTAGAGTGTTGACCCAGCTTGTTAGTGTACTGGGTTGGATTCTCAGTCAGGACACAGAGGAGAAGTGACCATCTGCCTCTCTTTCTCTCCCCCCACCTCTATTCTCCTCCCACACCCATGGCTGGATTGGTTGGAGCACATAGGCCGTGGGCATGGGATATTACTATGAGGAACCTCTGTCTCAAGCACTAAAAATAGCTCAGTACTTGAGCATCAGCTCTAGATGGGGTTGCCTTGTAGATCCTGGTCAGGTGCATGTGGAAGTCTGTCTCTCTAGCTCCCATTTTCTCTCTTAAAAACATTAATATCACCCCTATAAATTGTACAGAAAATAAAATGAAATTAAAATAAAATAAAGCAAAATAGGCAAGTATGTTACAACATCCCTATTATAGAGTTTACAAATAAGTCCTATGAACCACTGTCTGTCCCATCTAGAACTCCTCAAGTAATTTGCATCAGAACGTTTCCCCAGAATGGAGTATTAATTCCATGGTAATAAATTTGTTGGTGTTACCCCTCAAAACCAAGTCCTGTTTAGACTTAGTGAACAAAATCAGTAGCTGCAGGTCATCTGCCACCTTGAATGTACTGATATAATCACAGCACATACATGGGGGCCGTGGAGTCAGAGCTGTGTTCTCTTGACAAAGGTTTTGAACTCTCTTTGGATAAAACACTTTCATATCGAGCACATTCATTTTATGGTAATTAGCTCTGGGATTTACTTTTTTGTAATATTATTAACAGGTAAAAATATTCCTGTTTTGTACTTGGTTACCTTTAGAAGATTATGGAAATCAACTGATTAAATATATATATATGCAATATTAAACTAAAATAAATCAGCCATGGATGTTAAGTATAGGGGGCAAAATGTAACAAGGAACACGTTATGTTTACACAGTTTCAAAATATCTACCCACATGATACCAATTAACTAATTACAAGGTTAAAATAGTAACTTTAAAGAAATGGTAACTTTATAGCAGAGAACCAGGCAGACAGCATCTTAGCCATCTGGTAGAGGATCAAAACACTAGTAATGGGAAAATTAAAACCCACTGTGGTGTATCTACTGAAAATGTAAGCCTGAAGGGTGCACACAAAATACATATACACAGAAGGGAAACATAGTAAACAGTTAACCACTGGGGAATCTGAAGCCTGTCAAGGAACTCTTCATGTCATTTTTATAGCATTTCTATATCATTAAAATCATTTAAAAAAAAAATTGAAAAATCCTCTGTCCCAGCTGGAACAATGCCCAAGAAGAAAGGAGCCCAAGGCATCACTGGAATGAGGGACACTGTCCCCCAGGACTCCAGTCCCTCTGGCTCTGGGACACACAGTTCCTCAAAGGGCAGTCAGAACATAGCCCGAAGCTTGGGGACTGGGTTTCAGTCTCTCATTAGTAATAAGTCTTGTCTTTGACTTATTTCCCTGGAGCTGGTTGAGCAGAATGAAGGTCTAGAAGGGCCAGGGCAACAGATGCTTCTTCTCTGTGTCTGGACCTAAGGCCTCCTGAAGAAACCTGAGGAGTCGGGCAGCAGTCTGGAGCAGAAGGGTCTGACTCAGCAGTGACGGGCACAGGTCAGAGGGGCTGGGACTCTGCCCTTGGGATGGGTCTGCCTGTGTGCTAGCGGGTCATGTGGGACTGTGTCCATGACTGTGTGTGTTTGCATGGAGTGTATATGCTTGCATACATGGTGTTTGATAGTTGTGTGTCTGTGTGGGTGTTATGTGTCTGACTCATAGCCAACCCTTTCTTGAATTAGACTTCATTTTGACCTTGTTTTAGTGGGCATAGACCAAGTGACCAGCCTCCTGCTGTGTGACTAGGGACTCTTGGTTCATGACTGTGACCATAAACACCTGCAGCACAGTTGGGCATTGGGAGTGAGATTGATGTCTTGGCTGCTGGACAAAAGAAACCGACCTCACAGTGGACCAATGTCATAGAGGGCTCATATCACTCTCTGCAGTGTGTGTTTGTGGGTCATCATGTGTGACAACAGGAAGGTGTACTGTTTGGTTTTCTCAGTGTGTGTGTTACCATGTCTATGTGACACGTGCATGGTGTCAGTGGCTGTTTAATGACCAGACCTGTGACCGAATAGGCAGACCTGCCCCATGCTGACTGCCCTCCCCCAGCAGGGGTGGGTTAGAGGGGGCGGGAGCATGTCTCTCAGTAATAGGAGTGGGTCTGCTGATATTGTAGTGAGTGTGTGGCTGAGTGTGCATCTGCATTGTTGGTGGGTGTTTCTTGTGAGATTTTTAAATTGTGTTGGATCTTATATGCTCTTGATGACATGTGTGTACAGTGCCTGAATTATGTATATGTAGTGAGTTGTGTGTTTAGTAGGCGTGTCATGAATAAGGTGTGTTGATGTGCATTGTGAGTGTGTTTGTGGGTGAGTGGTTCCTCATTATTTGTTGTGTATGTCTTACATTCAGTGTTACTTATGAGTTGTACGTATGTGTATGAGTGTTTATGAGCTGATCAACATATTGGCTGTCTTTTCCTTAGTAAGTGAACATGGTGACAGGAGACTGCAATTCTCAAATCAGCATTCTGTGTGTGTGTGTTGAGGGTGTATGATCTGTGTCCACGATCTCAAGTATTTCCTGAGGTGTTCTCCTTCTGGGGCACCCAATAGCTGAGGTAACCCAACATTATGTATTTCCCTCTGTTTTTGAAACAGGTCTATCATTTTCTAGAACCGAGTGTGACTGAATTGCTCAGAATTTTGTAGCCCTTTGATTCTCTTTATTAAACATGCAAGGTCAAACTTACATATACTCCAGGCATCATGCTGTGTGAAATTTGTGCAGAATCACCATCAAATTGTGGTGAGACCTGGGAAAGTTACTTCAATCCTTGCCTCAGTTTCCACATCTATAAAATGGAAAGGAGGACACTTTTCTGAAGTACATATATGTCAAGTGATGTTCATAACATTTCACATATAATATTGATGTAGACACACATATGTGTGTGCCATTTTGTCCTTTACTGTACTGTTGTGTGCCTACAGCATTTGTATCATATATGTTTCTATTTCTTAAAAGCGAAAATAAATGAAAGAATGCAAATGCTTAGTGCAGTTGTGAAGTGGTTTTAAATTCTGGGAATACAGACTGATGTGTGAATTTGATTAGGAAACACAGGTTAAGTTCTCAGGTGAGTACCTAAATATTCACCAAAACATTCAGCATCATTATGAAGAAAGTTTGTGGACTACTCTGGTGGAAATTATCCCTCCATGCCTCACGATCTAAACACACAGTACTGGGGACTGTGATTTCTTGTTCAATACTCTATCTCAGTCCTTATTAGAGGCCCCAGCACAGAATAATGTTTAATAAATAATAGTTGAATTCAACAGTGAACACTCTCTTGCTAGAATGTAATGAGGTTTTGTTGGCTGATTAGGGACGTGATGTTTTCCTGGATCCTCACTGGGATAGAGGAGCAGATATTGTTCCACAGGTGTGAGAAATTAATAGAAGGGCAGCTAAAAATTCCTGATTTATCTGTTGAATTAGAGTCTGAGATGTAATGGTCCTGGGCATCCTTCCAGGTTCCTGAAAGTCACACACCACCTTCCTCCCAGCAGATGGGGAGCAGCATGGGGCCCGAGAACCAGAGCAGCGTGTCCGAGTTCCTCCTCCTGGGGCTCCCCATGCAGCCAGGGCAGCAGCGCGGGTTCTTCACCCTGTTCCTGGGCATGTACCTGACCACGGTGCTGGGCAACCTGCTCATCATCCTGCTCATCAGGCTGGACTCCCGCCTGCACACGCCCATGTACTTCTTCCTCAGCCACTTGGCCTTCTCTGACATTTCTCTGTCATCTGTCACTGTCCCCAAGATGCTCACGAACATGCAGACTCGGCAACAATCGATCTCCTATGTGGGATGCACTGCTCAGATGTGTTTTTTCATACTTTTTGGTGGTCTTGACAATTTCCTTCTGGCAGTGATGGCATATGACAGGTACGTGGCCATCTGTCACCCTCTACACTACACCACCATCATGAGGGAGGGGCTGTGTGTGCTCCTGGTGGCTGGCTCCTGGATTTTGTCCTGTGGCAGTGCCCTGTTACACACCCTTCTCTTGGTCCGACTGTCCTTCTGTGCTGACAGCACCATCATCCACTTCTTCTGTGATCTCACTGCGCTCCTGAAGCTGAGTTGCTCTGACATCTCTCTCAATGAACTGGTCATCTTCACCGAGGGAGGAATATTTTTATTTTTACCTTTGGGTGTTGTTTTGGGCTCATATGTTCGTATAGGGATGATTATCCTGAGGGTCCCCTCAACCAAGAGACTCTTTAAAGCCTTTTCCACCTGTGGCTCCCATCTCTTTGTAGTGTCCTTATACTATGGGACACTTGTAGGTGTTTACTTTTTCTCCTCATCATGGGATTCCAAGGACATCGTTGCTTCGGTCATGTACACTGTAGTTACCCCCATGCTGAACCCCTTCATCTACAGCCTGAGGAACAGAGACATCAAACAGGCCTTGGAAATGTGTGTCAGCACAGTTAGTGTGCAGTCAGGAGCACAATGAGCTCTATCCTCGAAAATATTGTATGGTTGACATCTCCATATAAGTTTAATAAAATATGCATTCTGTTATGTATATGTGTTGTCAATATGTCAACCTGGTCAAGTTTACCAACTAGTTTGTTAATAATTATTTATTCCTAATTAATACTTTTCTTTGTACATCTTGCCTTCTTAGATGCATGGAAAGTCTTATGCAAAACATTGTACATTTATAAATGTGAATTTGTCTTTTTCCTTTTGAGATATTTCAGTTTTTGTTTATGTCATGAGGACACACTGATTTAGCCTCATGATCTGCTCCTGATAAACCCTTCTTTCCTTTTTAAACTAATTCCTTATGTTGGCTTACACTGGCATTAAGCTGATTTGGGTCAATGTTCCCAACTCACACTGAATGGCATCATGTTGGTAGACTGCAATCAGCCAGGGTAAGAATAATTACAATATAAAATGTGCAGGTGCTTCAAAGTGAGGCTTTTTAAAATAGAGAGATGAAGACTTTTATAAATGTATTTAACAACTGTCCACTTTGTTTAAAATTAGGAGATATTCCCAGCAATGGTGTATTTTACACACTTGTTTTATATTTATTCTCTTGCTTTCATCCTTTTTGTTTATTAAAAACATATTTTGTTAGTCCCCTCTTTCATATTTAATCATTAATTATTATTATAATTTTATAACTCTTTTCTGTGCTGTGTGTTGAAATAACATTTTACTTTTTTCTTAATTATTTCAATTGCATTTTAATATTCAAAACATGAAATTTACCATTCTCGCTTTTTGAAGTCTACTATTCGTGGACATTAAGGACACTCATCACCACTATCTCCTTTCCAAACCCTAAAGAACACACCATAGAACATGAATACATTTAAGTATATCGCAAATATGAAAAATTAAGAACAATGATGTCCATGAGTCAACATGAAGAATTATCAGGATACTTTTTAAATGGGAAAAGAGCAATGTGTAAAGAAGCACTTATAACATGCTACCTTTTATGTAAAATGAAAGAAAAATACAATGTACATATGTCTGACTATTTTAGCAAAGAGAGCCAAAAGAATAATAAATACAAACTAATGACATTTTTTATCTACAGAAGGTGGGGCAGAAGAATCATAAGATGAATATGAGTATTTGTAGTTTTGACTATGTTGTCTTTTGTCACTAAAATATGAATTGAAGAGGTAGTGAGTCTGGCCTGTGGTGGCACAGCAGATAAAGCATCAACCTGGAGCACTGAGGTCACAGGTTCGAAACCCTGGGCATTGCTGTTCAAGGCACCTATGTAGTTGGTGTTTCCTGCTGCACCACCTTCTCTCTCTCTCTCTCCTCTCAAAAATGAATAAAGTCTTCAAAAAAGTAAAGGAAAAAAAGACTATATTGCAAATTACTATAATAATGATACTAAAGGGGAAAATAAAATAACTAACCTAAGTAATTATTGATCCCAGAATCACACCTATATATAATTAGCATAAAAAACTGAAAACAATGTTTGAGCTTTAATGTGTTAACCGTGTTATGATTTCAAGATTATTATTATTTTTAATTGAATGGTGGGGGGGATTGGAGAGGCAGAGACACAGGTTCCCACATGCATCCTGACTGGGATCCACCCAGCAAGCCCCCTACCAAGTAATGTTCTGCCCATCTGGGGCAGCTGCTCCGGCAACGGAGCTATTTCAGCACCTGAGGTGAATATATGGAGCCATTCTCAGCTCCTGGGGCCAACTTGCTCAAACCATTGGAGCCATGACTGTAGGAGAGGGAGAAGGAGAAAGAGAGAAGGGGAAAAGGAAGGATGGTGAAGCAGATGGTTGCTTCTCCTGTGTGTCCTGATTAGTAATCAAAACCAGTACTTTCATACAGTGTGCAGACACTCCACTGCTGCCAACTGACCAAGCCTGATTTCAAGGTTCTGAAACAGCTCACCATGTGTCCAAAGATTCAGCAATTTAATAAATATAGAAGAAAAGGAGTGAGTTCTCACTCATGGTGAAAGTGAGGCTGTAAAGAATTCTCTGTTGTCAAACTAGAATTGGAAATATCAATTTGAACTTATGGATTTAAGAAATTATACATAGATAAAAATGTATATATTCTATGTCAACAACTACACACTCTCTATTGCCAATACTTATTTTATTTATTTATTTATTTATTTATTTATTTATTTATTTATTTATTGTATTTTTCTGAAGCTAGAAACGGGGAGAGACAGTCAGAGAGACTCCCGCATGCACCCGACCGGGATCCACCTGGCACTCCCACCAGGGGGCGACGCTCTGTCCACCAGGGGGTGATGCTCTGCCCCTCCGGGGCATCGCTCTGTTGCGACCAGAGCCACTCTAGCGCCTGGGGCAGAGGCCAAGGAGCCATCCCCAGCGCCTGGGCCATCTTTGCTTTAATGGAGCCTCGGCTGTGGGAGGGGAAGAGAGAGACAGAGAGGAAGGAGAGGGGGAGGGGTGGAGAAGCAGATGGGTGCTTCCCCTGTGTGCCCTGGCCGGGAATCGAACCCGGGACCTCTGCACGCCAGGCCAATGCTCTACCACTGAGCCAACCGGCCAGGGCGCCAATACTTATTTTATTTTTTTAGCAAGACAGAAAGAGAGAGAGTGAGAGAGAGGCAGTGGGAGAGACAGATAGACCAGAAGGGAGAGAGATGAAAAGCATCAATTCTTCATTTTGACACCTTAGTTCTTTATTGATTGCTTTCTCATATGTGCCTTGATTTGGGGTGTGTGGGGGCTACAGTTGAGCCAGTGAATCTTTGCTCAAGCCCGCAACCTTGGGTTTCAAGCCAGCCACCTTTGAGCTCAAGCCAGTGACCATGGGGTTATGTGTATGATCCCACATTCAAGCCAGCAACCCCGATCTCAAACTTTTGAGCCAGCTTAAGCCAGCAACCTTGGGGTTTCAAACTTGGGGCTTCTAAATCCAATGCCAATGCTCTATCCACTATACCACTGCCTGGTCAGGCCCATTCCCCATTCTTTCTGTCCCAATCCTGACCCATCTACTATGGGTAAACATTCCTTAAGTTTCTTTTTTTTTTTTTTTTTCATTTTTTCATTTTTCTGAAGCTGGAAACGGGGAGAGACAGTCAGACAGACTCCCGCATGCGCCCGACCGGGATCCACCCGGCACGCCCACCAGGGGGCGATGCTCTGCCCATCCTGGGCGTCGCCATATTGCGACCAGAGCCACTCTAGCGCCTGAGGCAGAGGCCACAGAGCCATCCCCAGCGCCCGGGCCATCTCTGCTCCAATGGAGCCTTGGCTGCGGGAGGGGGAAGAGAGAGACAGAGAGGAAAGCGCGGCAGAGGGGTGGAGAAGCAAATGGGCGCTTCTCCTGTGTGCCCTGGCCGGGAATCGAACCCGGGTCCTCCGCACGCTAGGCCGATGCTCTACCGCTGAGCCAACCGGCCAGGGCAAGTTTCTTAGTGTCTAGTTTTTACTTTTTGTATTTCTTTTTCTATATATTTACCCGTTGGCTTCTCTGAGATCATTTAATATCTCTGTAAGTAATCAGCACACCTAAAGTTTAAAATGAACAATAGGAATGGTTTATAACTCAGAGAATAAGAAAAATCATTAGTCCATAATGATATAAATAAATAATAAAAAGCAAATGGGTGGAATCTAATGGTAAATTTATTCTTTTAGGAGAATACAATTAAAAATACAGAAGAAAAAACAAAGTAGAAAAATTATCATTTGGCCACCATATTTGCAATAATTTTGTCATATGAGAATCATCAGGGATATCAAAATGGTGACAGAGTAGGTGGACTTTCCAACTGCCACCTCCTAGGACCAAAGTGGATTGCAATTTAAGAGAAATCATCTTGAAAAACCAACTTTGAATGAAACAAAAAGGAATCTATAACCAAGTATTATAGAAGAAGCCACACCGAGACTGGTAGGAAGGGCAGAGACATGTAGGTGACTGACCTGCACTGAGGAGCGGCAGCTGAGTGTCTTGAGGGACTGTTATTGCTGGGAGGGTCCCATTGAGAAGTGTGGGTCCCAAGTCCCAGGTCCACTGCCCCAGCCTAGAGTCCCAGAGCCTAGAAAAGGTGCCCACACAACATTTGGAGTGCAAGGAGCTGAGTTATCTGTCTGCAAGAAAGAGATGGAGCTCTTGAAGACTCAGCTCCATCTTAAAGGGTCCACACAGAAAATCTCATTCACAGCCACTTACCTGGAGCTCAGGCAGAGGGAAGGCTGGGAGGACTGGAGTTTCATGAGGAGTGTGAAGTTGGTGGCCCAGTGAAAGACACTGTAGGAGATGGCCACTGGAACCCCTGTGCTGAGACATTCACCAATACTGCAGTCACCATCTTTCTTGGGTGGAGCAGTCTCCTCTGAGTGGCATAAGCCTGGAAGAAAGTAACTGCTTCACCCTTGGGAGTCTCTTCAGCCCCACAATGGAAACTGGGAAGTTCTGAGAAGCCAGGAAACAGGGGGCTCATGAGTTACTCAGTTTGCTGGCATGGAGGCTGGAGCTTTTTCCTGCATGCTCCCAAGTCTTTTATCGGTGATTCCACCTCACACCACCTCACAGAAGACTCAGTAGAACTTGTCCAGACTGAAGGCAGGCCACACTTCTGATTCTCAGAGACCATACTCAGCAGACTCCTGGGGCCACAACCTACTGAGGTCTGCAGAAAAAAGTCTTGACATTCTAACACATGGGGCAAAGGGGAAGAGTCACACCCAACACCCTTTATAATTCATGAATTGACGCAGGCTTTGGACTCTACCAGAGGTTTTATTCTGTGGCCAAGCCCAACAAACAGCCAGCAGACAGGGGTTACAAGAGGCAAGACTCAGGAAACCATAGCCTTTTGCAGACCTTCCCCCAGGTCTAGTATGATTAAAAGCCAGCCTAGGTGTGCAGCTTGGTGTTTCCATTTACACCTGGGCCCGGCAGAGGCAGCCACAAACTGGATTGCTTGTAGCTTCAAGAAGGTTGCTGAGAACCAGCAATAGGCAGTATCTCCCACTTGTCTACACTGGGTTCCCTCAAGGGAGACCCAGGGCTGACACATCTAGTGGCCAGCTGCTGAGAGCATTGGCTAAGGACCTAATGTCACTTACTGGTGGTGAGTCCTAAGGGACGGCTCGTCTGACACTGGGCCCAGTTGAGATGAGTTCCACTCTCTGTGATCAGCACCTACATAGGCACTTGCACACGTTGGACACAATGGAACTTCACAGCCAGTGGCTCAGATGCTAGAAATCCTCCCCTGCCTGGCTAGTTTTCACAGCAGGAAGGGAGAAAGGCTTGGAGCATGGACATTTAAAGTTTGAGTCCCTTCAAGCCAATTGTTGGGTATGGTTGAGGGGCTCAGCAACTTTATGGGGGACACAGTCAGGCAGGAGAGGACTCCCTCAGTCTTCTTCCCTGAGACCAGGGTCTCACCAGCTGTAAGAAGTTTTGTAGAGGGGACTGTCGGCTACACTCGATCTGAACCTGCTGCTCACCTTGTTGGGGAGAAAGAAAAACTTGAGTATTCAGCAGTGGCTGAGGGATTAGGCTCTGGAGTAGAGGCCAATTTCCCCATATTGAGCTTCTGGCCAAGAGACCCTGAGGAGGTGAAGCAGCAGAAAAGTAGAGGCAAATCTTACAGAGTCTGGGGCTTCTATGGAGCTACTGTCATCTCTAAGCAGGAAAAAGCTGATCCTTATACACAAGTTGGCCCCTTCCACAATACCCAGCACAAAAAACACAAGCATAAACAGGGAAAAGAGCAGTATTTGCAGACAGGTAGCCCACACCAGGTTACAAACAATGGCTGATGCCAGCAAAGAAGATCTAGAACCAACACAACTAGTAGTGGGTGGCAGACAGCACCAACCTTAAACTCAGCTAGCTACACAAGCAATATACCCAAAGGAGGAGTCTACAAGGCGCCAGGCACTGTGGAGAATAAATAACCCCAACAGGACAGACATTGCACTGTGCTATACACATGATCAAGGTAGACTCTTAGAGGCAGCAAGCCTGAAGGCATAACCATACCCACAAAAGGACCAACTGTAGTCAATACTCACATACAACAAGAGGGAAAATAGTACCCTCAAGAAGCATTCCTAAAAGAAGGAAAACATGTGGCCTGGAGGTCAGTACCAACAACACATCTTCCTCATAAAGACACCACAAAAATTTCAAAGTCAGACAGTGCTACCTAATACAAAAACAAAATAGGCAGGCAAAGAAATATGACCCAAATGAATCAACAAAAGAAATCCCCAGAAAAGGAAATAAATGAAATGGAAGTAACCAAACTACCAGATACAGAGTTCAAAATAATGATTTTTAGGATGCTTAAGAATCTTAGAGCAGGGGTCAGCAAACAGTGGCTCGCGAGGTACATGCGGCTCTTTGGTCCCTTGAGTGTGGCTCTTCCACAAAATACCATGTACCCTAATTAAGTTAATAACAATGTACCTACCTATATAGTTTAAGTTTAGAAAATTTTGCTCTCAAAAAAAATTTCAATTGTTGTACTGTTGATATTTGGCTCTGTTGACTAATGAGTTTGCCGATTGTGTTAGAGCAACAATAGATAGACATAATGAGCACCTAAATGAAGAGATAGCAAACATCAAAATGGACATTGAAATCATAAAAAAAGAACTAGTCAGAAATGACAAATACAAAGTCAGAAATGAAGACTGCACTAGAAGGAAACAACAGCAGGCTGGATGAAGAAGAAGATCGAATCAGCGATGTAGAAGACAAGATTAACATAAGCAAAGAAGTATAGCAGTAAAATGAAAAGAGGTGCAAAAAGACTGAGAATACTTTAAGAGACCTCTTTGACAATATGCAGTGAAACAACATCCACAGCATAGGGGTTCTGGAAAGAGAAGAGAGCAAACAAGGGATAGAGAACCTGTTTGAAGAAATTATAGCTGATAACTTACCTAAATTGATGAAGAAAAAAGTCACACAAGCTCAAGAAGCACAGAGAGTCCCATTAAAAAAGAACCCAAGGACGCCTACACCAAGACACATTATAATTACAGTGCCAAAGTTAAGAGACAAAGAAAGAAGGTCCTGGCTGGTTGGCTCAGCAGTAGAGCATCAGCCTGATGTGTAAAGTCCTGGGTTCGATTCCTGGTCAGGGCACACAGGAGAAGTGCCCATCTGCTTCTCCACACTTGCTCCTCTCCTTTCTCTTGATCTCTCTCTTCCCCCCACCCCACAGCCAAGGCTCCAAAGGAAAAAAAATTGGCCTGAGTGATGAGGATGGCTCCATGGCCTCCACCTCTGGCGCAAGAATGGCTCAGGTCACAACAGAGCAGCTGCCCAGATGGGCAGAACATTGACCCCTAGTGGGCTTGCACCGGGTGGATCCCCGTCGGTCACATGCAGGAGTTTGCCTCTCTGCCTCTCCACTTTGCTCTTCAGAAAAATACAAAAAAAAAAAAAAAAAAAAAAGAGACGGAGAAAAAATGCTAAATGCTGCAAGAGAAAAGCAGTAAATTACTTACAGGAGAGCCCCCATAAGAATGACATCCAGCTTCTCAACAGAAACACTTGAGGCTTGAAGGGATTGGCAAGAAATATACAAAGTGATGCGAAACAAGAACCTATAACTAAGACTTCTTTATCAAGCAAGGCTATTTTTTAAAATTGAAGGAGAAATAAAAAGCTTCCTAGACAAGAAATAAAAACAACAAAAAACTCAAGGAATTTACTACAACCAAACTAGTACTGCAAGAAATGTTAAGGTGCCTGCTACAAAAAGAGCAAAGAAAAAAAATTAAGAAAAAGAGGATTGTAGATTTAAAGAATAAAATGACAATAAACAACTACATATCAATAATAACCTTAAATGTAAATGGCTTAAATGCTCCAATCAAAAGACATAAGGTAGCTACATGGATAAGAATACAGGAACTGTACATAGGCTGTCTACAAGAGACCCAAGTCAGAACAAAAGATACACATAGAGTAAAAGTGAAAGGATGGAAAAAATTATTTCATGCAAATAGAAATGAAAAAAAAAGCTGGGGTAGCAATACTTATGTCTGACAAAATAGCCTATAAAATAAAGGCTATAGTAAGGAATAAAGAAGGTTCACTACATAATGATAAAGGGAGCAATCCAACAGGAGGATATAACCATTATAAATATATATGTGCCTAATATAGGAGCACCTAACTATATAAAGCAGATTTAGATGGAAATAAAGGGTGAGATCAACAGCAATACTATAATAGTAGGGGATTTTAATATGCCACTAATATCAGTGGATAGATCCTCCAGACAGAATATTAACAAAGAAACAACGGCCTTAAATGACACACTAGATCAACTGGATTTAATAGATATCTTCAGAACCTTTGACCCCAAAGCAGCAGAATATACATTCTTTACAAGTGCTCATGGTACATTCTTTAGGATAGACCACAAGTTAGGACACAAAACAAGTCTCAATAAATTTAAGAAGATTGAAATTGTATCAAGCATCTTCTTTGATCACAATGGCATGAAACTAGAAATCAACTATGATAGAAAAACTGAGAAACATTAAAACATGTGGAGGCTAAATAGCATGTTATTAAATAATAAATGGGTAACAACAAGATCAAGGAAGAAATAAAAAAATTCCTTGAAACAAATGAAAATGAACATACAACAACTCAAAATTTATGGGACACAGCAAAAGCAGTCCTGAGAGGGAAGTTCATAGCATTACAGACATACTTTAAGAAGCAAGAGAAAGCTCAAATAAACAACTTAACCCTACATCTAAAAGAACTAGAAAAAGACCAACAAATAAAGTCCAGAGGAAGTAGAAGGAAGGAAAAAATAAAGATCAGAGCAGAAATAAATAAAATAGAGGCTAAAAAAAAAATACAGAAGATCAAAGAAACCAAGAGCTGGTTTTAAGAAAAGGTAAAGGAAAATTGATGAACCTTTAACCCAGGGGTCCCCAAACTATGGCCTGCAGTGCCGGAGTCCAGCCCCGGGGGGGATCCAGGGGTCCCACAGGAAGAGACGGGACGAATCGAGTGAGAGAGCCGAATTCTTTTCTTTCTCTTTATTCTCTAGTTAGCATTTACTGCCAGGCATCTCTGCCAAATGCTGGTCTAGCTTTCTTTTTATGTACACACTAAGTTACAATCACATGGTATTTTGAATACATCATTGTTTTAGTTTTACTATGGTTTCATATTTCCAGATAACAGTTAATTCATATCTATAAGCTACAAGTCAGGTGGTAAGTCATTCAAAGTACAGTTATACAATAACATGAATAGCAATAACAATATCGGTAGAAACTTCTAAAAGATTAGTACTAATTAATAACTCTACTTTACTGTTGTTGTGAGTCAAGGGCGCAGAGAGAGATTAGCAGACGAAATCATCAAGGACTAGCAAAGGACCACCGCTTGCTCAGGCAAGTGGCCTTGAGTTCATGCAGTGTCCTAATTTTCTTCACAAGACTACAAAAAGCTTGTTTTACTGAGAAATTGGCATAACATCAAGAGTAACTTTTGCTTAAAGATACATAGAGTGCACCTGCAAGATACCTTAGTAGCAACATAATATCAGAAGGCATTAATTGCTATTGCTGCTATGGATCCCACTACATTCCTCTCCTTATTCTTGGAAAATACAAAAATCTCATGAGAATGTTTTACTGAGAAAAGCCCAGCAACTGCCTTCAGTCACAAAACAAATCTCTTAACAAAACATTCTTTACTTGCCGGCTGTGCTCTCATCCAAGGCCATGCAACGGGCCACTCCACTACACCTTACCTAAGATTCTAATGTCTAGTTAAACTTTATTTATTTACTATATTCATACACTAGTTAAGTTCTAACTTTATTCTTTCTAACATGATTAATAAGAAGAAATTCTCCTACAAACTTAACCCTTTATGAGGGATATCATGGCCAGCCTCTCATGTTTATGAGCCCAGTTCAAGGGGCTTACAGGCTTTTCTGTGGAACTTACACCTTCTGTCTCGTTTCCAAAGAAATTACTACGAATCTACAGGGAAAGCACAGTACTATTATCCCTGTGTCATAAATAATAGCACACACCCAGGAAAGGGGGGATAAAAGGCCAGATTAATTCAAAAGGTCAAAGGGTGAAGTATCGTTGTGCCTTTCCTCTGCGGTGACTTTGTCAACCCACAGCTATTAGTCTTCACTGCGGTGACTTTATCAACCAGCAGTCATTGGTCTTCTTCTGCTGTGACTTTGTCAACCAGCAGTTGTGGATCTTCTCCTGCTGTGACCTTGTTAGCCAGCATTAGTGGATCGGCTCCCGACACTGCAGGCCGCATGTGGCCTCCTGAGGCCATTTATCCGGCCCCTGCTCCACTTCTGGAAGGGGCACCTCTTTCATTGGTGGTCAGTGAGAGGAGCACAGGATGCATATGCACAGGAGCACAGGAGTACTGTATGTGGTGGTGCCGCAAAACGCATAATTGCTCACTTACAGTACTACTTCCAGTGACACGGGACACACTTGTCATGGCTCCAGAACCACATCATATCACTTGTTATGGCTAGCAGTGACAAATATGGAACCAGGCATTGACCATCTCATTTCCCAAAAGCAGGCCCATAGTTCTCATTGAAATACTGGTCAGTTTGTGGATTTAAATTTACTTGTTCTTTATTTTAAATATTGTATTTGTTCCCGTTTTATATTTTTACTTTAAAATAAGATATGTGCAGTGTGCATAGGGATTTATTCATAGTTTTTTTTTATAGTTCGGCCCTTCAACGGTCTGAGGGACAGTGAACTGGCCCCCTGTGTAAAAATTTTGGGGACCCTTGCTTTAACCAGACTCATCAGGAGAAAAAGAGAGAGGACTCAAATAAAGATAATTAGAAATGAAAATGGAGAAGTGACAACTCACACAGAAATACAAATAATTGTAGGAAAATACTATGAAGATCTGTATGCCATAAAATTGGACAACTTAAGTGAAATGGATAAATTCCTAGACACATATAATCTTCCAAACTCAATGTGGAAGAATCAGAAAATCTAAACAGATCGATTACAGTAAATGAAATTGAAACAGTTATCAAAAAACTCCCAGCAAATTAACACCAGAACTACAGTTTGTCCCCCTGTACTAAAATTAACTCAAAATGGATCAAAGATCTAAACATAAGACCTGAAACAATTAAGTACATAGAAGAAGACATAGGTACTCAACTCATGAACCTGGGTTTTGAAGAGCATTTTATGAATTTGACTCCAAAGGCAAGAGAAGTGAAGGCAAAAATTAATGAATGAGACTACACCAGACTAAGAAGTTTTTGCTCAGCAAGAGAAACTGATAACAAAATAAACAGAAAGCCAACTAAATGGGAAATGATATTTTCAAACAACAGCTCAGATAAGGGCCTAATATCCAAAATATACAAAGAACTCATAAAACTCAACAACAAATAAACAAACAATCCAATAAAAAAATGGGAAGAGGACATGCACAGACACTTCTCCCAGGAAGAGATACAAATGGCCAACAGATATATGAAAAGATGCTCATCTTCTTTAGTGATTAGAGAAATGCAAATCAAAACTGCAATGAGATACCACCTCACACCTGTTATATTAGCTATTATTAGCAAGACAGGTAATAGAAAATGTTGGAGAGGCTGTGGAGAAAAAGGAACCCTCATCCACTGTTGGTGGGAATGTAAGTAGTACAACCATTATGGAAGAAAGTATGGTGGTTCCTCAAAAAACTGAAAATAGATCTACCTTATGACCCAGCAATCCCTCTACTGGGTATATACTCCCAAAACTCAGAAACATTGATACGTAAAGACACATGCAGCCCCATGTTCATTGCAGCATTGTTCACAGTGGCCAGGACATGGAAACAACCAAAAAGCCCATCAATAGATGACTGGATAAAGAAGATGTGGCACATATACACTATGGAATACTACTCAGCCATAAGAAATGATGACATCAGATCATTTACAGCAAAATGGTGGGATCTTGATAACATTATACAAAGTGAAATAAGTAAATCAGAAAAAACCAGGAACTGCATTATTCCATACGTAGGTGGGACATAAAAGTGAAACTAAGAGACATTGATAAGAGTGTAGTGGTTCTGGGGGGAGGGGGGAGAGGGAGAGGGAAAGGGGGGAGGGGGAGGGGCACAAAGAAAACTAGATAGAAGGTGACAGAGGACAATCTGACTTTGGGTGATGGGTATGCAACATAATTGAATGACAAGATAACCTGGACTTGTTATCTTTGAATATATGTATTCTGATTTATTGATGTTGCCCCATTAAAAAAATAAAATTATTTAAAAAAAAATTAACACCAGATGGCTTCACAGGTGAATTTACCAAATATTCAAAAAAGAACTAACTCCTATCCTTGCAAGCTATTTCAAAAAATTCAAGAGGCCGGATAAATTCCAAGCTCCTTTTATGAGGCAAGCATAAAATCCTCATTCTAAAACCAGGTAAAGACATTACAAAGAAAGAAAACTATAGGCCAATATCCCTGATGAACTTAGATGCTAAAGTTATCAACAAAATATTAGCAAACAAGATCCAGCAATACATAAAAAAAAATCACACATCATGATCAAGTGGGATTTATTCTGGGGAGGCAAGGATGGTACAATATTCGTAAATCAATAAATGTGATTCATCACAAAAACAAAAGAAAGGATAAAAATACATGATAATATCAATAGAACCAGAAAAAGCATTTGATAAAATCCTGCACCCATTTATGATCAAAACTCTCAGCAAAGTGTGAATAAAGAGAACATACCTCAACATGATAAAGGCCATCTATGACAAACCTATGGTCAACATCATACTCAGTGGGTAAATATTAAAAACAATCCCCCTAGATAAAAAAAGACAGGGGTGCCCCCTTTCCCCACTCTTATTCAACATAGTTCTGGAAGTCCTAGCCACAGCAATCAGACAAGAAGAAGAAATATAAGGCATCCAAATTGGAAAAGAAGAAGTAAAACTATCATTACTTGCTGATGACATAATACTATATATAGAAAACCCTAAAGTCTCAGCCAAAAAACTTTAGACCTGATAAATGAATTTGGCAAGGTGGCAGAATATAAACTTAATATTCAGAAATCAGTAGCACTTTTATATACCAACAATAAACTGTCTGAAAAAGAAATTAAGGAAACAATCCCCTTCACTATTGCAACCACAAAAATAAAGTACCTAGGAGTAAATTTAATGAAGGAGGTAAAGAACTTGTACTCAGAAAATTATAAAACATTGATAAAAGAAATTAAGGAAGATACAAACAAGTAGAAACAAATACCGTGTTCATGGATAGGAAGAATAAACTTCTTTAAAAAGTCTATATTAACTAAAAAAATCTATACATTCAATGCAATTCCTATTAAAATACCAACCACATATTCAAAGATATAAAACAAATAACCCAAAAATTTATATTGAACCAAAATAGAACACGAATAGACTCAGCAATCTTGATTATGAAGAAAAAAGTGGGAGGTATCACACTTCCTGATATCAAGTTGTACTACAAGGCCATTGTACTCAAAACAGCCTGGTACTGGCATAAGAACAGGCATACAGATCAATGGAACAGAATAGAGAACCCAGAAATTAACTCACACCTTTTTTTTTTTTTTATAAATTTTTATTAATGGTAATGGGATGACATTAATAAATCAGGGTACATATATTCAAAGAAAACATGTCTAGGTTATTTTGTCATCAAATTATGTTGCAAACCCCTCGCCCAAAGTCAGATTGTCCTCCGTCACCCTCTATCTAGTTCTCTGTGCCCCTCCCCCTCCCCCTAACTCTCTCCCTCCCTCCCTCCCATGTCCTCCCTCCCCCCCCACCCATGGTAACCACCACACTCTTCTCCATGTCTCTTAGTCTCATTTTTATGTTCCACCAATGTATGGAATCATGTAGTTCTTGTTTTTTTCTGATTTGCTTATTTCACTCCTTATAATGTTATCAAGATCCCACCATTTTGCTGTAAATGATCTGATGTCATCATTTCTTATGGCTGAGTAGTATTCCATAGTGTATATGTGCCACATCTTCTTTATCCAGTCTTCTATTGAAGGGCTTTTTGGTTGTTTCCATGTCTTGGCCACTGTGAACAGTGCTGCAATGAACATGGGGCTACATGTGTCTTCACGTATCAATGTTTCTGAGGTTTTGGGGTATATACCCAGTAGAGGGATTGCTGGGTCATAAGGTAGTTCTATTTGCAGTTTTTTGAGGAACCACCATACTTTCCTCCATAATGGTTGAACTACTTTACAGTCCCACCAACAGTGAATGAGGGTTCCTTTTTCTCCACAGCCTCTCCAACATTTGCTATTACCCGTCTTGTTGATAATAGCTAATCTAACAGGAGTGAGGTGGTATCTCATTGTAGTTTTGATTTGCATTTCTCTAATAACTAATGAAGCTGAGCATCTTTTCATATATCTGTTGGCCATTTGTATCTCTTCCTGGGAAAAGTGTCTGTTCATGTCCTCTTCCCATTTTTTTATTGGATTGCTTGTTTGTTTGTTGTTGAGTTTTATGAGTTCTTTGTAAATTTTGGATATTAGGCCCTTATCTGAGCTGTCGTTTGAAAATATCAGTTCCCATATAGTTGGCTGTCTGTTTATTTTGATATCAGTTTCTCTTGCTGAGCAAAAACTTTTAATTCTGATGTAGTCCCATTCATTTATCTTTGCCTTCACTTCTCTTGCCATTGGAGTCAAGTTCATAAAATGTTCTTTAAAACCCAGGTCCATGATTTTAGTACCTATGTCTTCTTCTATGTACTTTATTGTTTCAGGTCTTATATTTAGGTCTTTGATCCATTTTGAATTAATTTTAGTACACGGGGACAGGCTGTAGTCGAGTTTCATTCTTTTGTATGTGGCTTTCCAGTTTTCCCAACACCATTTGTTGAAGAGGCTTTCTTTTCTCCATTGTGTGTTGTTGGCCCCTTTATCAAAGATTATTTGACCATATATATGTGGTTTTATTTCTGGGCTTTCTATTCTGTTCCATTGGTCTGAGTGTCTATTTTTTTGACAATACCATGCTGTTTTGATTATCATGGCCCTATAATATAGTTTAACGTCAGGTATTGTAATGCCCCCAGCTTCATTCTTTTTCCTTAGGATTGTTTTGGCTATTTGGGGTTTTTTATAGTTCCATATAAATCTGATGATTTTTTGTTTCATTTCTTTAAAAAATCTCATAGGGATTTTGATGGGAATTGCATTAAATTTGTATATTGCTTTGGGTAATATGGCCATTTTGATTATATTTATTCTTCCTATCCAAGAACAAGGAATATTTTTCCATCTCATTGTATCTTTTTCGATTTCCCTTAACAATGCTTTGTAATTTTCATTATATAGGTCCTTTACGTTCTTTGTTATGTTTATTCCTAGGTATTTTATTTTTTTTGTTGCAATCGTGAAGGGGATAATTTTTTTGAGTTCGTTTTCTAATATTTCATTGTTGGCATATAGAAAGGCTATGGACTTTTGTATGTTAATTTTGTATCCTGCGACCTTACTGTATTGGTTTATTGTTTCTAATAATCTTTTTGTGGAGTCCTTCGGGTTTTCGATGTATAGGATCATATCATCAGCAAAAAGTGATAGCTTTACTTCTTCTTTTCCGATATGGATGCCTTTTATTTTTTTGTCTTGTCTGATTGCTCTGGCCAGAACTTCTAGCACCACGTTGAATAAGAGTGGAGAGAGTTGACAACCCTGTCTTGTTCCTGATTTAAGGTAGAAAGTCCTCAGTTTTATGCCGTTTAATAGGATGTTGGCTGATGGTTTATCATATATGGCCTTTATCATGTTGAGATATTTTCCTTCTATACCCATTTTGTTGAGAGTCTTAAACATAAAATTGTGTTGTATTTTATCAAAAGCCTTTTCTGCATCTATTGATAAGATCATGTGGTTTTTGTTCTTTGTTTTGTTGATATGGTGTATTACGTTAACCGTTTTGCGTATGTTGAACCATCCTTGAGATTCTGGGATGAATCCCACTTGATCGTGATGTATTATTTTTTTAATATGTTGTTGTATTCGGTTTGCCAGTATTTTGTTTAGTATTTTAGCATCTGTATTCATTAGAGATATTGGTCTGTAGTTTTCTTTCTTTGTGCCATCCTTGCCAGGTTTTGGTATGAGGGTTATGTTGGCCTCATAAAATGTGTTTGGAAGTATTGCTTCTTCTTCAATTTTTTGGAAGACTTTGAGTAGAATGGGAACCAAGTCTTCTTTGAATGTTTGATAGAATTCACTAGTATAACCGTCTGGGCGTGGACTTTTATTTTTGGGGAGATTTTTAATAGTTTTTTCTATTTCCTCCCTGCTGATTGGTCTGTTTAGGCTTTCTGCTTCTTCATGACTCAGTCTAGGAAGGTTGTATTGTTGTAGGAATTTATCCATTTCTTCTAGATTGTTGTATTTGGTGGCATATAATTTTTCATAGTATTCTACAATAATTCTTTGTATTTCTATGATGTCTGTGGTGATCTCTCCTCTTTCATTTTGGATTTTATTTATTTGAGTCCTGTGTCTTTTTTCCTTGGTGAGTCTTGCCAAGGGTTTGTCAATTTTGTTGATCTTTTCAAAGAACCAGCTCCTTGTTTTATTGATTTTTTCTATAGTTTTTCTGTTCTCTATTTCATTTATTTCTGCTCTGATTTTTATTATCTCCTTTCTTTGGCTGGTTTACGTTGTCTTTGTTCTTCTTTTTCTAGTTCCTTAAGGTGTGAAGTTAAGTGGTTTACTTCGGCTCTCTCTTGTTTGTTCATATAGGCCTGAAGTGATATGAACTTTCCTCTTATTACTGCTTTTGCTGCATCCCAGAGATTCTGATATGTCGTATTTTCATTTTCATTTGTCTGTATATATCTTTTGATCTCTGCGCTTATTTCTTCTTTGACCCATTCATTTTTTAGAAGTATGTTGTTTAGTTTCCACATTTTTGTGGGTTTTTCCCCCTCTTTTTTGCAGTTGAATTCTAGTTTCAAGGCTTTATGATCAGAAAATATGCTTGGTACAATTTCAATTTTTCTAAATTTGCTGATATTGTCTTTGTGGCTCAACATATGGTCAATTCTTGAGAATGTTCCATGTACACTAGAGAAAAATGTATACTCTGTCGCTTTGGGATGAAGTGTCCTGTAGATGTCTATCATATCCAGGTGTTCTAGTATTTCGTTTAAGGCCACTATATCTTTATTGATTCTCTGTTTGGATGACCGATCTAGAGCCGTCAGCGGTGTATTGAGGTCTCCAAGTATGATTGTATTTTTGTTAGTTTTTGTTTTAAGGTCAATAAGTAGCTGTCTTATATATTTTGGTGCTCCTTGGTTTGGTGCATATATATTAAGGATTGTTATGTCTTCTTGATTCAACTTCCCCTTAATCATTATGAAATGACCATTTTTGTCTCTGAGTACTTTTTCTGTCTTGTAGTCAGCATTATTAGATATGAGTATTGCTACGCCTGCTTTTTTTTGGGTGTTGTTTGCTTGGAGTATTGTTTTCCAGCCTTTCACTTTGAATTTGTTTTTATCCTTGTTGCTTAGATGTGTTTCTTGTAGGCAGCATATAGTTGGATTTTCTTTTTTAATCCATTTTGCTACTCTGTGTCTTTTTATTGGTAAGTTTAATCCATTTACATTTAGTGTAATTATTGACACTTGTGGGTTCCCTACTGCCATTTTATGAATTGCTTTCTGTTAGTTTTGTATCTAGTTTGATTCTTCTCTTTTGTTTTTCTATCATTTGTTTTTGTTTGTTTGTGTTCCATACTTCTTTCCTCTGTTGCTACCTTTTTTAAGTCAAGTGTTTTTGTGGTGGTTTTTTTAAGGGTGGTTACCATTAAGTAATGAAAAGGGTACCTACCATATTCATTGTAGTACCCTATCTTATAAGTATTTCTGCACTTCATCATCCTTTGCTACTGTTAATCTCCATCCTCTCCCCCCTTTTTTTCCTTTGTTGTCACAGTTTAAGTTTGGTTTTATTGTGTTCTTGGTGGAGCTGTTACTTGTGGTGTTGTTTTCTTTTGTTCTTTGAATCTGGTTGGAAAACCCCCTTTAGTATTTCCTGGAGTGGGGGCTTTCTGTTGATAAATTCTCTCATCTTTTCTGTATTTGTGAATGTTTTTATATCTCCTTCATACTTGAAGGATAGCTTTGATGGGTATAGTATTCTTGGCTGAAAGTTCCTGTCTTTCAGGGCTTTAAATATTGGGGTCCACTCTCTTCTAGCTTGTAGAGTTTCTGCTGAGAAATCTGATGATAATCTAATAGGCCTTCCTTTATATGTTGTACTCTTCTTTTCCCTGGCTGCCTTGAGAATTTTTTCTTTGTCATTGGTTTGTGTCATCTTTATTATGATGTGCCTTGGAGTGGGTTTGTTGGGGTTAAGAAAACTTGGTGTTCTGTTTGCTTCTTGAATTTGAGGCTTTAGTTCCTTCCACAGGCTTGGGAAGTTCTCGTCTATTATTTGTTTGAGTATATTCTCCATTCCATTTTCTTTCTCTTCTCCCTCTGATATACCTATTATTCTTATGTTATTCTTTCTGATGGAGTCAGACAATTCCTGTAGGGCTTTCTCGTTTTTTATTATTTTTGAGTCTCTTTCTCCTTCTCTGTGTTGTGCCTCAAGTTGTTTGTCTTCTATTTCACTAATCCTATCTTCAATCTGGGCTGTTCTGTTAGCTAAGCTTGTTACCTCGTTTTTCAGTTCGTGAATTGAGTTTTTCATTTCTGTTTGATTTGTTTTTATAGTTTCAATTTCCTTGGTAATATATTCTTTGTGTTCATTGAGTTGTTTTCTGATCTCCCTATATTGCCTTTCTGTGTTTTCTTGTATATCTCTGAGTATTTTTAACATTTCTATTTTAAATTCTCTGTCATTTAGCTCCAAGGCTTCCAATATGTTAAGTCTTTTCTCCATAGATTTTTCCACATCTATTTGTGTTACCTCTCTTTCTTTTGTATCCATAATATTCGATTTCCTCTTTCTTATCGGCATCTGAGGGTGGTCTTATTGATAGCACTAATTCGAATTAATAAAGAGTAAAAAAAGAAAAAAAAAAGGGTAAAACACCCCACAAAAAAAGTAATAATTTATTATTTCCCCCTTTTTTTCTCTCTTCTCTTTCCCTCCTCTCCCCTCCTCAGGGAAATATCGTGCCTATAATGGAGGGCCTGATTTGGGGTGAAGAGTTCAAGGGGCAAAACAAAGGGAGTAGGGACCTACTAAATGCAAAAAAAAAAAAAAAAAAGGAAGAAAATCTTAGATAAGCATAAGATGATCTGCCTGTAAGTGATGGTGAACTAAGAGATATAATGAGAGGGATAAGAGGGAATCAGAAAAAAGGACCAAAAACGAATAATAAAGAAGAAAAAATAAAAATAATAAGTAAAAATCTGTTGTATTAAGTGGAGCGAAGACTAAATACAATGGAGACCTTGGGTTGGGAGGACCCAAAATGCCACAAAAATAAACAAACAAGAGAAAAAAGAAATAAAAACAAAAGCAAAAAAGAGAAATAAAGCCAAAAAAAAAGCCTTGAGTCCCAAATTGACTAATTTGTTCGTGATTGAGGATTATATGGGAGGAAAGTATAATGAGAAAAGAAAAAACGAATAGAAAGGAAAAAATAAGAAAAAGAGAAAAACGAAGGAAGAAATAAAATAGGAGAAGAAAAAAACAAAATAAAGCAAGACAAAAAAAAAACAAAAGAGGAGAGAGTGAGAGTTAAGTGTTTTGGAGTATAACCTTAAAGGAGGGTGAGGATGAAGAAGAAAAATAAAATGCAACACTCATGGGTAGTGTAGTTCAAGAAAGGGGAAGCATAAGATGGGCAGAGAATAGAAGGACCGAGGTGGAGGGAATAAAGGCAAAAAGATAGAAGAAACAAAAACAACAACAACAAAAAAAATTAGTGGATCAAGTTGTAAAGTCTGTGGGTTTTTCTTGATTTTGAGAGGTTAACTTCTTCCTTTTTCTTTTCTCTCCCTCTTCCTAGTCGGTGACTCTGTACCCCAGGCTCTGCTCCTGTGTCACTCTTAGGTAGGGATTTGCAGTTGATGGGATTCTATGGCAATGTCATATAATTGGCTTTAGTCTTGCTGGAAGTAAAGGCTTGTTGGTGTTTGCAGGGTCCAACGATGAGAGAGTTTGCTTTCCTGGATTCTCTCTCCTAGTCCCCCCTTTCTGAATTAGCAGCCTGGTGATCCAGCTATAAGGCTGCAACTGCCTCTGCCTGGGGAGTAAGAGGCTCAAAGAGCTGGGAAATCCCCACTCTATCCCCACTCAGTGCAAGGCTTTGGGAAAGGCTCTGAGAGTCAGGGCCTCCAGTGTAATCAGGCGGGGGTGGGAGTCAATTGTTGTCAAGGTGACTGTTCAGCGCCTATCATTTAGTTGGACCTCTCAACCCAGGCTTTCCACACTTTGTAGCCTGTTTTTGCAGGGAAGAAGAGGCACTAGTCTCTGCTTACGACTAGTGTAGTATAGACCTTATTATCTGCCAAGTCCTTCTTGTTAGCGTTTATCCCTGAATATGGAGGCTCTATCAATCAGAAGTTGCCCCCGCCCCTTTAGCGAGAGGCACTAAAAAATATCACGCCTCTTGTCTTGGATCGCTGAACTGAGAGAGATCTTATCAATTAGAACCGAGGGTGCGCAGATTTTATGGGTTAAGCTAATTTCAGTGATTGGGTTGCAGCTGTGTTTCCGAAGGTATTTTAGGCTGCCTGCGCGCGCCCCTCCCCCAACGCTTGATTGTTAGCTTGAATGAATGGGTGAGGTGCCCCGCCCATGGAGAGAATCTCCCAAGCCTCTCCCGCTCGCCCCGCCGCTGGCGGCTGGACCGCACCAGGCGCAGGATAATGGAGCCCCCTGGGTGTGCAGGCCAGCAGGGTGCCCTGGGCGCATGGAATGCCCAAGGTACGCGCGCAAATGGGGCGCTCCGGGCACCGGTGGCCGGCGACCCCCACTCGCAGTGTGCGGGTCGCTGGGAACGTCAGCGGTGCTCAACCGGACCGGGTGCGCGCGCTGCGGTTCGTGGCGGCCGCTCGCGGCGGCGGCTTGCTGGGGCTCGCGGTGGCTCGCGGTGGCGGCTCGCATCGGCCGCTCGCAGCGGCTCGTGGTTCCCAAGTATATGGGCTGACTCACCGCAGGCGCACTCCCTCGCAGCTTGAATGAGCATCGCTGCTGTGGTAGCTTCCTCCACACCCTCGTCTCTCAGATTCAAGTGATAACAGTCCTTTTGCTTTCAGTTTGTGTGGAACTCCGGAATGCTCCGAGGATAAATTTTTCTGTTTCTAGTTGATAAATTTGTTGTGATTTAGGGGAGAGCTTTCGGACGCGCTTCTCACGGCGCCATTTCCGTGACGTCACTCCAACTCACACCTTTATGGTCATTTGATATTTGACAAAGGAGGTAAGAGCATACAATGGAATAAAGACAGTGTTGGGAAATTGGACAGGTACATGCAAAAAAATGAAACTAGACCACCAACTTACACCATTCACAAAAATACTCTAAAAATATATAGATAAAACACTTAAATGTAAGTCATGAAACCATAAACATCTTGGAAGAAAACATAGGCAGTAAACTCTCCAATATCTCTCATAGCAATTATTTTTACTGATTTGCCTCCAGGGGCAAATAAAATAAATGACAGGATGAAGAAATGGAACTATATCAAACTAAAAAGCTTTTGCATAGCTAAAGACACCATGAACAAATTAAAAAGACAACCCAAAGACTGGGAGAACATATCCTCCAATACATCTGATAAGGGGTTAACCAAAATTTAAAAAGAACTTTTAAAAATCAACACTAGGAAGGTAAACAATCCAATCAAAAATGGGCAAAAGAACTGTATAAATGCTTCTCCAAAGAGGACATACAAATGACCAATAGGCATATGAAAAAATGTTCAATGTCACTAATCATCAGAGAAATGCCAAGTAAAACCACAATGAGATACCACCTCACACCTGTCAGAATGGCACTCATCAACAAAACAACACAGAATAAGTGTTGGCGAGGATGTGGAGAAAAGGGAACCCTCCTGCACTGGTGGTGGGAATGCAGACTGGTGCAGCCACTGTGGAGAACTGTATGGAGATTCCTCAAAAACTTAAAAATGGAACTGCCTTTTGACCCAGCCATCCCACTTTTAGGAATATATCCTAAGAATATCAAATCAGTGATTCAAAAGAAGATATACATTCCCATGTTTATTACAGCATTGTTTACAATAGTCAAGATCTGGAAACAGCCCAAGTGTCTGTCAGTGGATGAGTGGATTAAAAAGCAGTGATATATACACAAAGAAATACTGTGCAGCACTGAAAAAGAAGAAAATCCTTTTTTAAAAATTAATTTATTGTGTTTACATAGGTTCTAGTGTTCCCCCAAATACATCCTCTCCTCCCCCGTGTTCCACAGACTAAGCAACAATCCACAATGCTCTATCCACTCTGCCACTGCCTGGTCAGGCCCATTCCCCATTCCTTCTGACCCACTCCTCACACACCACATATAGGTAAATATTCCTTTAGTTTCTACCTTTCTAGTTTTTACTTCTTGTGTTTCTTTTAATATAAATTTACACTTTGGCTTCTCTGAGATCATTTAATATCCTTAAAAGTGATGAACACATGTAAGTTCAAAATGAATAATAGTAACGGTAGTAACGGTTTATAACTCAGAGAATAACAGGAATCATTAGTCCATAATGAATAAATAAATGAACAAATAAATAAATTAAGAAATAAATAGAAATTAGTTGGGAGTAAGGTTAAATTCCTTTTTTTTTTTTTTTTTTTTTTAGAAAATACAATTAAAAAACAAAAAAGAAATGACAAAAGCATAAAAATCACTATTTGGCCATTACATTTGCAATAATTTTGTCATATAAGAATCACCAAAGGGTGTTAAATGTAGTGTGTGAAATTATAATAAGAAGATAGTTATGTTGATCTCGGTTAAATACATCTACTTAATGATACCTCTTTATTACAAGGTAAAAACAGTAAATTTTTTAAAATTTATATTAAATTTATTGAAATAACATGGTTCCCCAAGTTATATGTGTTTTATGTGTACAACTCAATATCACCCCATCTACAAGCAGCACATGCACTCCTTGTGCATGCAGGTCTCTATCTGCACCTATAGGTATCATAAATTATTAGGTTTGTAGTCAAACATTCATGTTGTGCTCAGAAAACGACAGTATGAAACATCATGGCCCTGGGCATCCTTTCCAGGTTGTTGAGAGTCCCAACCTCCTTCCTCCCCAGCAGACGGGGAGCAGCATGGGACCCGAAAACCAGAGCAGCATGTCCGAGTTCCTCCTCCTGGGGCTCCCCATCTAGCGAGGGCAGCAGTGCGGGTTCTTCACCCTGTTCCTGGGCATGTACCTGACCACGGTGCTGGGCAACCTGCTCATCATCCTGCTCATCAGGCTGGACTCCCGCCTGCACACACCCATGTACTTCTTCCTCAGCCACTTGGCCTTCTCTGACATTTCTCTGTCATCCATCACTGTCCTGGAGATGTTGATGGACATGCAGACTCGGCAACAATCCATCCCCTATGTGGGATGCATTGCTCAGTTGTGTTTTTTCATAGTGTTTGGTTGTCTAGACAATTTCCTGCTGGCAGTGATGGCATATGACAGGTACAGGGCCATCTATCACCCTCTACACTATACCACCATCATGACGGAGAGGCTGTGCGTGCTGCTGGTGGCTGCCACCTGGATTTTGTCCTCTGGCAGTGTCCTGTTACACACCCTCCTCTTGGTCCAACCGTCTTTCTATGCCGATAACACCATCAGCCACTTCTTCTGTGAACTCACTGCACTCCTGAAACTGAGCTGCTCTGACATCTCCCTCAATGAGCTGGTCATCTCCGCTGAGGGAGGAATGCTTTTATTCCTGCCTTTGTGTATTATTTTAGGCTCATATGTTCGTATAGAGACCATCATCTTGAGGGTCCCCTCCATTAAGAAATTCTTGAAAACCTTTTGTACCTGTGGCTCCCTGCTTGCAGGTGTTTACTTTTTCTCCTCTTCATGGGATTCCAAGGACAGCACTGCTTTGGTCATGTACATGGTAGTTACCCCCATGCTGAACCCCTTCATCTACAGCCTGAGGAACAGAGATATCAAACAGGCCTTGGAAATGTGTTTCAAGAAGGTTAACTTCTTTAAGTGGCAATCACTAAATCCTGTTACTGCAGTCGGGGGCAAGTGAGATATAGCTCCTAAATTACTGTATGGTTGACAGCTCCATATAACTTTAATAGAATAGGCATTCTGTTGCCATGTATAAGTATCATTAATTTGTCAAGAAGGTCTAGTTTGCTACTTGGATTGTTAATAATTTTTATAACTGATTTATATTTTCACTATTCATTGTTTTATTTTTTTAAGGTATATGCAAAATATTATGCACAACATGTTGCTGAATTATAATTGTGGTTTTGTCTTTTTCTCCTTTGAGATATTTTTTGATTATATAGTTTTCATGCTATGTTATTAAGTAACACTCATTCAGCATCATGATTTGCTCCTGGAGAACTATTTTTTGAACTGATTCTTTTGTGCTGGCTTTGTTGGCTTCAAGCTGATTGTGCGTCTGTCTTCCCAACTCACATTTGTGATGTCATGCTGGTAGCCTGTGATCAGCATGATAGGAATCAATGCACTACGAATGTGGGCATGTGCTACCAAGCAGGGTTTTTTAAAAAAGAGTTGGTGTTTGTTTTTATTTTCTTTTACAAATTTATAATTTACCATAATTCTTTATTTCTAATTGATATTTTTTGTTTGCTCATTGTCTCATAAAATGTATGCAATATTTTATACAAACTTTTTCAGAATTATAATTATAATTTTGTCTTTTTTTCTTCTGACATATGCTTTTGCTTATGAATTTTTAATTGACTGTTATTGGAGATACAAAGATTATTTGCCAATGTTATTTGACATTATGATCTGATCCTGGTGAATCTTTCTTCTTTCTTACTCTTTCTTTCTTTCTTTCTTTCTTTCTTTCTTTCTTTCTTTCTTTCTTTCTTTCTTTCTTTCTTTTTTTCTTTTCTTTCTTTCTTTCTTTCTTTCTTTCTTTCTTTCTTTCTTTCTTTCTTTCTTTCTTTCTTTCTCTCTCTCTCTCTTTCCCCTTCCACCCTCCCTCCCTCCCTTCCTTCCTTCCTTCCTTCCTTCTTTCCTTCCTTTCTTCCTTCCTTCCACCATTTCTTCCTCTTTCCCTCCTTCTCTCCATCCATCCCTTCCCTCCTTCTTCCCTCCTTATTTTTTTCTTACATACAATTTTTGTTATTGTGGTAAAATATACATGAGATAGAACTTACGATTTCATCCATTTTTACGTGTGCAGATCAAAGGCATTCAGCACATTCCCTGTGCTGTGGGGCTTCATGCATCTGAGAGCTCTATCACTAAGTACCTATACACTTAGGATCATTATGTCTTCCTGTTTTTATATTTTAATTGAACTTATTGGAGTGACATGGGTTAATAAAATGTTCTAGGTTTCAGGTATACCCGTCTATAACACATCTATATATTGTATCGTGTGATCTCCACCCAAATGCAAGTTTACTTCCATCACCATTAATCCCCCTTTGCCTGTTCCTACTGCCCCACAACCCCTTTCTCTGGTAATCAGCACACTGTTGTCTGTGTGAGAGGCTTTTAAAATTCTTTTTCTTAATCACTTCACCTTTTTCGCTTAGTGCTCCAGCTCCCCTCTCCTCACCCAGCTCAGTCTGTGTTTTGAATCTATGGGTGTGTTTCTATTGTGTTCATTGTGTTCATTAGATTCCACTCATATGTAACGCCCTGTGGTCCTGATCTTTCTCTGACTGGCTTATTTCACTGACTGTAATACCCTTCTGGTCCAGCCATGCTGTCACAAGAGGCAAGATTTCCTCATTTTCATGGCCAAGTAGTATTCCACTGTGTAAATGTACTACAGTTCCCCCCTTTTTATTCAATTTATTGGGGTGACATTGGTTAATAAAAATATACAGGATTCCGGTGCAAAGTTTCAGAACACATCATCTGTACACAGTATTGTGTGCTCACCATTCTGATCCAATCTCCTTTCCTCACCATTTATTTCCCCTGTACCTGCCTCACTTCCTCCCACCATCCCCCTGCTATCACCACACTGTTCTTTCTATCTCTGAGTTTTTCCTCTATTTATACTTTTTGTTATTGTTGTTGAAATAAGCCATTCAGAGAAAGATATGTTCCACAGCGTTTTCATCCATTCACCTACTGTTTGACACGTGGGCTGCTGCCAAATCTTGGGTACTGTAAATAGTGCTGTAATGTACACAGGAGTGCGTTTATTCTTTCGTATCAGTGTTTGGGGTTTCTTTGGATGTGTTTCCAAAAGTGAGACACAAGGGTCATAAGGCAGTTTTAGTTTTAATTTACTGAGGAAACTCCATACTGTTTTCCCCAGTGGCTGCACCAGCGTGCATTCCCAGCAACAGTGCACGAGGCTTCCCTTTGCTCTGCATCCTTGCAGCATTTGTTTGTTGCCTTATTGATAATAGGCATTCTGACAGGTATGAGGTGATAGCTCATGGTTTTAATTGGCATGGCCCTGATGACTAGTGATGCTGAGCATCATTTCATATTTCTATTGGCGATCTTATGTTCCCTTTAGAGTAGTGTCTATTCAGATCTTTTGCCCATATTTAATTGGATTTTTTGTTCTTTGGTATCGAGCTGTATGACCTCTTTATAAATTTTGCATATTCACTCCTGTAAGATGTACCATTGGCAAATACATTGTTGCATTCAGTAGGTTGTCCTTTCATTTTGTTGATGATTTTCTTTGCTGTTCAAAAGCTTTTTAGTTTAATGTAGTCCCACTTGCTTATTTCTTCCTTTTTTTTGTGCCTGAGG
This sequence comes from Saccopteryx bilineata, assembly GCF_036850765.1. Classification (NCBI taxonomy): domain Eukaryota; kingdom Metazoa; phylum Chordata; class Mammalia; order Chiroptera; family Emballonuridae; genus Saccopteryx; species Saccopteryx bilineata. The sequence goes on along the minus strand of NC_089491.1, from coordinate 13,011,728 downwards.
AGCTATATCAGAAAATATATTGCTACGAGATATGTGTGATATTTTAGTATGGTTTCTTCTAGGGGAATTATTGTATTGAGCAGTACATTTATGTCCTTAATCCATTTTGAGTTTATTTTTGTGTATGGTGCAATAAAGGGGTCTACTTTCATTTTTTTTCATGTTTCTGTTTTATTTTCTCAATAAAATTTATATGAATAGTCTATCTTTACCCCATTGTATGTTCCTGCCTCTTTTGTCAAGTATTAATTTACCATAAAGGCGTGGGTTGATATCTGGGTTCTCTTTTCTATTCCATTGATCTAGATGTCTGTTTTTATGCCTATACCATGTTGTTTTGATGACTATGACCTTTTAGTACAGTTTGATATCAGGAAGCATTATTCTTTTACCTTTGTTTTTCTTTCTCAAGATTGTTGTTACTGTACAGGGTCTTCTGTGATTCCATTTAAATTTTTGACATATTTGTTCTGGTTCTGTAAACTATGCCATTGCTATCTTGATTAGAATTGCATGAATGTATAGACTGCTTTAGGTTATATGGGTATTTTAATAATGTTTATTGTTTCTATCCATGAACACAGTATATGCTTCCACTTATTTGTATCTTCTTCGATTTCTTTCTTCAGTGTCTTATAACTTTCCAAGTCCTGTTCTTTTACATCTTTGATTGCATTTATTCCGAGCTCCTTTTTTGATGCTTTGTAAATGGAGTCATTTTATTAGTTTCCATTTCTGATATTTCATTTTTGAGGTATATGTATGCAACTGATTTTTGTATATTTATTTTGTATCCTGTTACTTACTGAATCCATTGATCAGTTTCAGTAGTATTTTGGTGGACTTTTTAGGGTCATCTGCAAATATGACAGCTTTACTTCTTCCTCTCCAATTTGGACCTCGGTTGGGTGGGGTCACCAGGAGTCAAGAGGGTAAGGGCACTGGAACTCAGACAGTGGGGCTAGAGTATCTGCTATGAGGTGCCAGTCAGGTTCACAGGAATGTGGGAGAAATGTCATCTGACTTAAAGCCACACTACTCAGTCACTGACACCCCTGGGTCTACCCAGAACTCTACACCCCGGCCCAGGGAGCTGACTCCTCAGCCAGAGGTGAGCTTGAAGGGTGGGGTGACAGTGGTTCCAGAGGGTGGGACAATTGCCTTTCTCCAAGGCTACTGCTATATAAAGGGATTTTCTTAATCCAAGGATGATGTCGTCTACAGTTTAGATGAGTGACTCAGCACAGGGTCCCAGCAGCTACCTTCTCAGCTCTCTCTGCAAAACCACACTGTCCAGTCTCTCCTCACATGACTCTAGTTCAGTCCTCCCTTCCTCTACCAAAACCCCGGGAGAGTGGATGGGAACAAGATTTTGTGCATTGGCACTTTAGGAAGACACTGTGTCTCACTCAAGCAGATTCCCATTGACCTTCACAGCCAGATTTTATATGGGCACCTCTTTGTGACTCTGGTGCTTTGGGACTGAAAGCCCAGCATGGGGTTGAGACCCCACTCTCCTCAGGGGGAACCTTTGCAGCTGAGATATGGCTCTGGAATCTGAACCACTGTTGGTAGGAATAGGATCAGCACTTTCCTCTTCTGTGAACTTCATAGAGGTTTCAATGCAGCTTCTTCTGAGTATAAGACTTTTGTTCAGCTAGTCTTCAGGTGGCTATCCAGGTTGATTATTTTATATTTCAGCTGAAATTCCAGTTTGGTCCTGAGAGGAGGTGAGTGTAACACCACCTAGTCTGCTGCCATCTTAGATCAACTCTGGTAAGGTTCCTTCTCCTCCTCCTCCTCCTCCTCCTCCTCCTCCTCCTCCTCCTCCTCCTCCTCCTCCTCCTCCTCCTCCTCCTCCTCCTCCTCCTCCTCCTCCTCCTCTTCTTCTTCTTCTTCTTCTTCTTCTTCTTCTTCTTCTTCTTCTTCTTCTTCTTCTCCTTCTCCTTTTCCTTCTCATTCCTCTTTTCTTCTTGTTCTTGTTCTTCTTGTTTTTATTCTTTTTCTTCTTCTTTTTTCTTTTTTTTCCTCTTCCTCCTCTTTCTACACCTCCTCTTCCTCTTTCTTTCTTTTGAACTAATTCTTTTATACTGGCTTTTTTTGCCAGCCAGCTGATTATGCACATCATATCACAACTTACACTGAATGACATCAGTAGACTGCAATCAGCCATAAGAAGGATTACACTATGAAAATTGGCATGTGCTGCAAAACAACACTGTTATTTTTTTAAACAGAAAGACTTATTAAGATGCATTTAACAGCACAGCCCTACATTTATAATGAACAGATATTTTTAGCAATATATAGATCTTACCTTAAGACCTCATCTACTTCAATATTAGTATAGATACTGTATAGCTATATTAATAGCTATACATACACATACAGACAGATATAAAGATACTCTAGTATTGTATAAGTACTACAGATGCAGATTTCTTGTGGTTAGCATATACATACTGTTTCTTTTCCATTACTTTAAACTTTTATATGTTCTTATATCTTTGAAGTGTCCATTGTTAACAGTGTAAAGTTGGATACTTTTTATGTAGACCAACTCTTATAACCATATTTCCTCATATATAAGACACACCTTTTTGGAAAAATTTGGTGTCTATAAACTGAGTGCGTCTTATACAGTGGTTGTAGAATTTTTTACTTGCATTTCCTGTTTTTTATGCTTGTTTTTATGTTCATTGTTGAAGATAGTGATTCTTCATCAGATACAGATGAGGACAAGCTAATGGATGGGAGTTTTGACAGTGATGAGAAGTTGTATGAATATTATGATGAGTAAAACTTAGTTCAATCACTTTATGTAATACATTTTTTTCAGATATTGGGCTCCAAAATTAAGGTGAATCTTACATAGGGGAAAATATGGTATATTTCTGGAGTATTTTATCTATTAACATCTAATGTAATCATAATATTTGAATTTATATTTTTCCTATTCCTATGCTTTTTATTTGATACATCAGTTTAACATTTATTCTGTCTTGTTTTCCTCCTCTTTGAATAATTAAATATATATTTTGTTATTTCATTCCCCTCTATTAACTTATTAATCACACACTACTATTATTATCCATGTGTTAGGCAGAGATTACTTCTTACATTCTCTATAATTTAAAATTATAGTTTAATGTACAAAACAGAAAATTAGCCATTTTAGCCATTTGATGTACACAATTAAGTATCATTAAGACACTCATCCTCAATATCTCATTCTAGGACCTGTAAAGAAAACTCTATAGAATGCCACCGAGTACTTTTTAACTGTGAAAAAAAAAAGATATATATGAAATATCTGTGAATCAATATGGGCAAATATAAAAAAATAAGCAGTGAGTAAAACAGCATTTATAGTATGCTACTTTTTTATGTAAAATGAAATGTACATAGGTCTGCTCATATGAACAAACACAAACACAGGAAGGAAAACCGAAGATCCAGTGAGTTTGTTACCTACAGGAGCTGAGGCAGAGCATTGGGGAGCTGGGTGTAATACTCTGTATTGTTTTGAATAGGTTGTGTTTTGCCACTAAAAATAAATAGAAAACGTAGTGAATAAAGCAAAATAGAAAACAAAACAAATGAACCTAACTGTATTTTGAATTAACACCATAATTAGAATAAGGAAAAAATAAAATAAGTAACCTAAGTAATTGTTGAACCCAGAATTATATTTGTATACTTTCAGACACACACAGAGAACTGGAATGAAAAATTTAAGATGAGTTAATGTGTCATTACAGTGGTATGAGTCCTCACTCCCAGGGAAGGTGCTGTGCACACGGAGAAGGAGGGGCTGCAAAGATCCTTCTGTTGTCAAACTAGAATAAGAGATATCAGTTCAAATTCATAGGGTTTAAAATGCATACATAGATAAAATTTTATACGTCAACATCTACACTGTTCCCACCCCGTATTCTTTCTGTCTAACTCCTGACCGAACTCTTAGAAGTAAATATTCCTTTAGTTTTTAGTTCCTAGTTTTTAGAGCTTGTGTTTATATCTATATATGTATATTTCCTGGGAGGCTTCTCTGAGATCATTTAGAATCCTTGTAAACAATGAACACACCTAACGCTCCAGAATGAGTAACAACGGTGATGGATTATAGCACAGAGAGTGAGAATGCATGAGTCTGCAATGATCCACACAAATGAAAGCAGAAGGGTGAGGAATAAGGGGAAGTTCCTTCCTAGGAGAATACAACTAATACACACGGGAGAAATTACGAGATTAGAGAAACACCATTTGACCACCACATTTGCAATAATTTTATCATATATGAATCACCAATGGATTTTAAAAGCAGATGGTAAAATTTTAACAAGGAAAACGTTATGTTTATATGGTATCAAAATATCTGCCAAAGTAATTCTTATTAATTATAAGATGAAATTAATATTTTTTTTTAAAATGGTAACTGGACAGCAGAGAACCAGGCACACACCACCTTAGCGAATAGGTCAAGGATTAAAACACTAGTAGTTAGAGAGAAATTAATATCATATCCTTTTCTATAATATGCAGTGTTGTGTAACTGGTGAAAATATATGATTTTACTATATACACATATATACATACAGACAAAAGAGAAATCAAATAAAAAGTTAATTCAACCAATGGGGAATCAGAGTGAAGCTTGTCCAAGAATTGTCCATATAATTTTTACAGCTTTTCTAATACCTCTAAAATCAATAGAAATTAGAAATAAATAAATCCTAAGTCTGTGTCCCAGCTGGAACAATGCCCAAGAAGAAAGGAGCCCAAGACATCACAGGAATCAGGGACAGTGTCCCCCAGGACTCCAGTCCCTCTGGCTCTGGGACACACAGCTCCCCAAAGGGCAGTTAGAAAGTAGCCCGAAGCTTGAGGACTGGGTTTCAGTCTCTCATTAGTAATTAAGTCTTGTCTTTGACTCATTTCCCTGGAGCTGGCTGAGGAGAATGAAGGTCTAGAAGGGCCAGGGCCACAGATGTTTCTTCTCTGTGTCTGGACCTAAGGCCTCCTGAAGAAACCTGAGGAGTCGGGCAGCAGTCTGGAGCAGAAGGGTCTGACTCAGCAGTGATGGGCACAGGTCAGAGGGGCTGGGACTCTGCCCTTGGCGATGGGTCTACCGCCTGTGTGCTAGAGGGTCATGTAGGACTCTGTGTCCATGACTGTGTGTATTTCTGCATGTATTTTATATGCTTGTATATGTGCTGTTTGATAGTTGTGTGTTTGTGTGTGTGTGTATGTGCGCGTGCGTGCTATGTGTCTGACTCATAGTTGACACTTTTCCTGAATTAGACCTCATCTGCACTTTGTTTTGAGGGTTTTGACCATGTGATCAACATTCTGAAGTGTGGATAGGGACTTCTAGTTCATGCCTGTGACCGTAGACACTTGTAGCACACCTGGTCATTGGGAGTTAAATTGTGGTCTTGGCTGCTGGACAAGAAGTTGCCGAACTCACAGGAAACAAAAATTTGACAGGTTTCACACCTCTCTCTGCAGCCTGTGCTGCATGCTGCACATGAGAGCTGTTTGTGGGTGACACACTCGTGTGTGACAGCAGGAAGGTGTATTGTTTGGTTTTCTGTGTGTGTGTGTTACCATCTGTATGTGACACGTGCATGGGGTAGGTGGGGGTGTAATGACCGCACCTGTGACCAAATAGGCGGACCTGCCCCATGCTGACCGCCCTTCCCCAGCAGGGGGTGGGTCAGTGGGGGCGGGAACATGCCTCTCAGTAACAGGAGCGGGTGTGCTGCTTGTTATAGTTGGTGTGGCTGGGTGTGTATGTGTGCTGTTGGTGTGTGTTTCTGGTAAGATTTTCTAATTTTCTGTGGTCCTTTTGGTTTTTGGTGTTTGTGTGTATACAGTGCCAGAATTATGTATATGTGGAAATTTGAGTGTTTACCAGATGTGTCAAAAATCAGATGTGTTGATGTGCATTTGGAGTGTGTTTGTGGGTTGGTGGTACATCATTATCTATTGTTCATGTTTCAATTCGTGTATTATGACGTGTATGTATGTATATGAGTGTTTATGTATGGAACCATGTATTGGCTATCCTTACATTAGGATGGAAACTTGGGCACAGGCGACATAAATTCTCAAATTAGCAGTGTGAGTGAGTGTGTGTGTGTGTGTGTTTGGTGCTTCAATTTGTCCCTATGACCCAGATATTTCCTTCAGCGCCCTCTCCTGGGGCACTATTGGCTGGGATAACCTACACTCAAAATTCTCTCTGTGAATCTGCTATGATTTTCACGTACCTGAGTCTGATGGGATCACTCAGAGATTTTTAACCCTTTCACTTAAGGTCCCAGGCACAGAAACATTAGGTGTCACAGTGTGTGAAGTCAGAGTGCGGAACTGCCACCAAATGGTAGCAAACCTGAGAGGGTTGCTTAACTCATTGGCCTCTGTTTTCAGTTTATAAAATATGTATTTTTTGAGTAAGTGATAAAGAATATAAGGGTCTTTTGTCAGCTGGAATACAGATTAATATAGATGAAGGGAGCTATCGAGGTTGGCGTGTAAGAGGACTCTAATGCACTGGCAGCCCTCACATAGCACAGGGTGTCCCGGGGATGGGAGTCCTGGGGGTGGCGGTGGGAGCACGGACTCTGACCATGAGGGCACATCAGACTGCACTGCGGAAGTAGTCCAGGACTTTGATAACTTCTCTCCTTTCAATTATTCCTAATTATAGTTGACAAACAATATTATATTAGTTTCAATGTATACAATGTGGTGGTTCAACATTTATATATCTATTACTAGAGTAAGTCTATAACCAGACATAGTTACTACTATATTACTGAATCTATTAAAGGGTATTTGGCATTTTTTACCTAAAGAAAATGGCAATACATATACTTTATACATGCATTAGGAATTCTGTCACTTAGGTTTCTATTTCCTAACTGCCAATATGAGGGAAAGAACCTTAATTCTGAGTCCAGCAGTGAAGACTTTTTAGTCTGGGAAAGTATGACTGATGTTGGATTTAATTAGCAAAGGCAGATAAAGCCCCTATCATAGTGATCAGCTAAGTGTTCAGGCCCCCAAGATGGTCAGCATTATTATGAAACTTAGTTTATGGACTACTCTGGTCCCAGAGCTCTTCTGGTCTCGAGTGGCTTTAAATAGCACCCATCTCTAGAGTGTCCATGAGTTTACAGCTGGAGGTCAATGGGACCCAAAAGGTTCACAGGAGGAGTGTGACAATGCTTCAACAATGCCAATAAACACTGGAGTCTCACGTTACTTTAAGGCACAACTGAAAGCAGTTTTCTGGGCTCATCCTCTATTTCTGTGACAGTGAGTTAGTGTGTGTGGCCCTGTCCTGGGTTGGAAATTGGCCCTCCACGCCCATCATGATCTGAACTCACAGAAGAGAGACCTTGCTTTCCTTGTTCACTGCTGCATCTCAGTCCTTAGTGAGGGTCCAGACACAAACTCATGTTCAATAAATAACAGTGACTAAAACACTGAACGCATCTTTGTCTGTCTAATAAAGTTTCATTGGCTGCTTCAGGGCATGATGTTTCCTATAACCAAACCGAAATAGAGTGAAGATGTATATATTCTCAGGTGTGAGAGATTGATAAGAGTGGTGTTAAAAATTCATGGTTTTGCCGGAGAATATGAGTCTGAGACATGATGGCCCTCAACGTCCTTCCAGGTTGCTGAGAGTCCCAAACCTCCTTCCTCCCCAGCAGACAGGGAGCAGTATGGGGCCCGAGAACCAGAGCAGCGTGTCCGAGTTCCTCCTCCTGGGGCTCCCCATGCGGCCAGGGCAGCAGCATGGGTTCTTCACCCTGTTCCTGGGCATGTACCTGACCACGGTGCTGGGCAACCTGCTCATCATCCTGCTCATCAGGCTGGACTCCCGCCTGCACACGCCCATGTACTTCTTCCTCAGCCACTTGGCTCTCACTGACGTCTCCTTTTCATCTGTCACTGTCCCAAAGATGCTCACGAACATGCTTACTCAGCAACAATCCATTTCCTATGTGGGATGCATTGCTCAGTTGTATTTTTTCATAATTTTTGGCTGTTTTGATAATTTCCTTCTGGCAGTGATGGCATATGACAGGTACATGGCCATCTGTTACCCTCTTCACTACACCACCATCATGAGGGAGGGGCTGTGTGTGCTGCTGGTCGCTGGGTCCTGGATTGTCAACTGTGCTCATGCCCTGTTGCATACCCTCCTCTTGGTTCGACTGTCCTTCTGTGCCGACAACACCATCACCCATTTCTTCTGTGAACTCACTGCGCTCCTGAAGCGGAGCTGCTCTGACATCTCCCTCAATGAGCTGGTCATCTTCACCGAGGGAGCAATGCTTTACTTCCTACCTTTGTGTATTGTTTTGGGCTCATATGTTCGAATAGGGACCATGATCCTGAGGGTCCCCTCCACTGAGAGACTTTTAAAAGCCTTTTCCACCTGTGGCTCCCATCTCTTTGTGGTGTCCTTATACTATGGGACACTTGCAGGTATTTACTTTTTTCCCTCTTCATGGGATTCCAAACACATCATTGCTTCAGTCATGTACACGGTAGTTACCCCCATGCTGAACCCCTTCATCTACAGCCTGAGGAACAGAGACATCAAACAGGCCTTGGAAATGTGTATCAACAGGATTAACATCTTTAAGTGGCAATCACTACATCCTCTTACTGCAGTCAGGAGCAAGTGAGATGTATCTCCTAAAATAATGTATGGTTGACATCTCCATATAATGTTAACAGAATATGCATTCTTTGTAATATATAAACCGTTGTTAATATGTCAACAAGATCATGTGTCTTACTTGGGTTGTTTATGTTCTTTATTCTTAATTAATATGTTTTGCTTGTTCATGATTTCTTATAGATATATACGGAAAACCTTACAGAAAACATGTTGCACAATTATAATTCTGACTTTGTCTTTTCATACTTTGAGATGTGTCAGTTTTTGCTAAAATATTTTATATGCTATACTATTGAGGACACACTGATTTATCAGTGTGATCTGCTCGTGCTCCTGTGAACTATTTTAATTTTTTACCTGATTCTTTCACACTGGCTTTCATTGTCTTCAAGCTGCTTATGTGCATGTCTTCGCATCACACAAGGACATCATGTTGGTTGACTGCAATCAGCCATGATGAGAATAATTACACTATGCAAATTAGCAGGTACTGAAAAGCAAGACTTTTTAAAATATGAAAGACTTTATAAAAATGCAGTTAACAGCACACTACAAAGTTTATTTATTTATTTTTTCTTATTATTTTTTAATTTATTGTGTTTAAATAGATTCTAGTGTCGCCCCGAATGCATCCCCCCTCCCCCATATTTTCCTCAACATCTTCTTTACCTCCTTCCCAACATCTCCCTCCCCCCTTACCTTCAGCTTTATCCCATTCTATCATCCCCTTTCCCTCTGTCCTCTTTTCCTCTGGTCCCTTTGATCCCTCCTCTGTCTCAATTCCGTTCCTCAGTTCACATTGTTTCTTGGATTCCTCAAATGAGTGAGGGCATATGATATTTTTCTTTCACTGCCTGGTTTATTTCACTCAACATAATAGTTTCCAGGTCCATCCACATTGTTGCAAACACTATTGAGTTTATAATTGGGAAATATTTCTAGCAATGGGTCCTAGCTCAGCACCTCATCTAATTCTGATATTGGTGTCGACACATTATAGGTATATCTATAGATTAGATACACATACAGGTTGAGATAGAGGCAGAGTATAGCAGTAAAGATGCAGCTTTCTTGTGGTTAGTGTTTATATGGTATTTCTTTTCCATCACTTTATACTCTTCTATGTCCTTTAACCTGTGAGGTGTTAGTTATTAACAGTGTAACATTGAGTTTTACTTTTTTTATGTACAGCAATAATAATTGTACTTCAGGAGAATTTTATCTATTGACTTCTGAAGTAATCTTAATATATATGAATTTATATTTTTCATATTATTATGTTTATTATTTGATACTTCTATTTCACATTTATTTCCTCTATTCTTTTAAAAGATTTAAAATATTTTTATTTTGAAAATTTTTTCCATTGATTTGAGAGAGAGAGAGAGAAAGACAAAAGCATCAGCTCACTGCTCCACTTCACTGTTGCATTATGTTAGTTGTGTACTCATGGACTGCTTCTCCCATGTGCCCTGACCTGGGATCAAATCTGTGACCTTAACACGACTGGATGAGGTTTATTCGCTGAACCATTCAGCCAGGCTCTTTTCTCCCTTTTAATTTATTAAATATATATTTTGTTATTTCATTTCTTCTCTATTAACTTATAAATCATACATTATTATAATTTTATAATTCTTTTCAGTGCTGTCTGCAGTGATTACTTCTTACTGTCTCCTTATTTTTTAAATTGTAGTTTAATATACAAAACATGAAATTTACCATTTTAGTCATCAGAGGTACACAATTTTGTGGCATTAAGAACACTGATTACCAATATCTCATCCTAGGACACATAAAGAAAACTCTACAGAACATCAATGGAATCAAGTATTTTGAAACTGTGAAATAAATAAGGACAAAGGTATCTATAGATCCATTTGGAGAAATATCAGGATTTATTGCTAAATGGGAAACAGAGCAATGTGTAAAAATACATTTATAGCATGTTACTTTCTAAGTAAAAATGAAGAGGGAATAAAATAAACATGTGTCAGCCCATTTGAGCAAACAGAGGTATAGGAAAATTAATCAGAAACTGATGAAATTGCTTAGCTATAGCGGGTAAGGTGGAGAAATGTGGGGATGAGCATAATTATTTGTATAGTTTTTTACTATGATGTCTTTTGTTACTAAAAATAAATAGAAAAGGTAGTGAAAAAAGTAGAATAGAATAAAACAACACAAATGAACCTAAATATATTTCAACTCAATACCATAATTAGTGTAACAGGGAAAAATAAAATGAGTAGGCTAAGTTATTTTTGAACACAGAATTTGGTCTATACCTGTATATTCTCACAATAAAAAAAATAAAACTTACTATAAAGTTTTAAGCTGAGTTAGTGTGTCATTACAGTGGTATGAGTTCAAGATTCTGAAACAACTGAGAATGTGTGCAAAAATTCAGCAAGTAAGTAACCCTGACAGAGAGAGAGGGAGTCCCCACTCCTGGGGAAGGTGCTGTGCACATGGAGAAAGAGGGGCTGGAAATAACCCTGTGGTGTCCAATGAGAACAGATCTCAATTCAAACTCATGGGTTTTTAAATGTATGAATACATGGAAATGTATATGTTCTATGTCAACATCTACACTGTGCCCTCACCCCTTTCTTTCTGTCCCACTCTTGACCGACCTCCTGTGGGTAAACATTCCTTTAGTTTCTTATCTTGTAGCTTTCACTTCTTGTATTTCTTTTATAAATATTTCCCAGACATATAAATATGTCTTCTTTGAGATCATTTAATATCCTTGTAAGGAATGAACACACCTTAAGCTCCCAAATCAGTAACAATGGTACTGGTTTATAACTCAGAGAGTGAGAATTTATGAGTCCATAATGATCTACATAAACAAACAATAAGTAAATGAGTCAAAAATAGAGCTAAATTCTTTCTTACAGGAGATTACAACTAATATATATAGAAGAAATGGTAGAATAAAAAAATCACTATTTTCCCACCACATTTGCAAAATATGTTGTCATAAAAATCATGAAAGAGGGACCTGAAGATGGCAGCGGAGTAGGCAGACCCACAGACGCCCAGCTGTCACCACCAAACTGGAATACAAATCAATTTTAAAAAAATCAGCATGAAAAACCAACTCTGGACTGCAAGAATAGCTCTCAAAAAACAAGGAGCAAAGAAGAAGCCACAACAGACCTGTTAGGAAGCACCTGAATCTCCCCTGTTTACAGGAATGGAGGGGGGGGGTTGAGGCTGAGAGCCCAGAGGGGCTCTCACTCCAGGGAAAAGAGCAGAAAATACTGCTCACAGCCACTTGCCTGGTGACCAGGGAGCGAGGTATGTTGAAAGGACCTGCTTATCTCCCAAGTGGAAAGGGGAGAGAGAGGGACAGACGGTAAGGGGCAGAGAAATCCAGATGAACCAAAAAGCTGACTCATTCAGTGCTGGAGGTGGCCATAGCTGGGGGAGGGACTGATCCTTCCAAAAAATAAGATTAAATTGCTTTCAGATCACAGATCTCCAGACATCTCTCCAGTTCCAATCAAAGCAACAAGACAGCTGAAAACAAAAAGTGGGGAGGAGGGGCAGTAACTTAGGTCTCCATGGAGATCTGAGATACACCTCCCCCTACTGAAGCTGAGAAAACACCCTTTCTCCAGAGAGATTAGTTGGTGGAAGAGGCCTTCAGAGTTTCAGATTACATTCACGCATTCCTGGATACAGTTTCAAGGAGGCCCCCTGCTGAGATTAGTAAACAAGACTATCACCTGTTAAGAAAACAAACAAATCAAGACTTCAAAGCAGCCCAAATCCGAAAGTGGATTACAAATAATAGCTGATGCCAACCCAAGAGGACCTAGAAATAACAAAATTGAAAACTGGAGGCAGACAACACCAAGCCTAGACTCAACCAACTCTACAAACAAAATACTCAAACACAGACATAATGAGAAGACAAAGAAGTGCAATTCAAATGAAACCACAAGAGAAACCTTCAGGAGATGAACTGAGTGATATGGAAATAACCAAACTGCCAGGTGCGGAGTTCAAAATAATGATTGTTAGGATGCTTAGGGATCTTAGAACAACAATGGATGGTCATTACGAACACCTAAATAAAGAGATAGCAAGTAAAAAAAGGACATTGAAATATTAAAAAAGAATCAGTCAGCCCTGGCCGGTTGGCTCAGCGGTAGAGCGTAGGCCTGGCATGCAGGGGACCCGGGTTTGATTCCCGGCCAGGGCACACAGGAGAAGCACCCATTTGCTTCTCCACCCCCCCTCCTTCCTCTCTGTCTCTCTCTCCCCCTCCCACAGCCAAGGCTCCATTGGAGCAAAGATGGTCCGGGCGCTGGGGATGGCTCCTTGGCCTCTGCCCCAGGCGCTAGAGTGGCTCTGGTCACGGCAGAGTGACGCCCCGGAGGGGCTGAGCATCGCCCCCTGGTGGGCAGAGCGTCGCCCCTGGTGGGCGTGCCGGGTGGATCCCAGTCGGGCACATGCGGGAGTCTGTCTGACTGTCCCTGTTTCCAGCTTTGGAAAAATACAAAAAAAAAAAAAAAAGAATCAGTCAAAGGTGACAAATACAATATCAAAAATGAAGACCACAATGGAAGGAATTAAAAGCAGGATGGATAAAGCTGACTTATAAACCATTCCTGTTGTTATTCATTTTGAACTTTAGATGTGTTTATTACCTACAAGGATATTAAGAGTGTTCAGTGAATATAACAGGTAAATATAATATATATAAAAGAAACACAAAATGTAAAAATTAGAAATTAAGTAACTAAAGGAATGTTTATCCACAGGAGGTGGATCCGGAGTGGGACAGAGAGAATGGAGGATGGGAACAGTGTAGATGCTGACATAGAACAGATACATTTCTATCTATTTATCTATACTTTTTTAAATCTATGAGGTCTAATTCATATCTCCAATTCCACATATATTATAGAAATATGATCATATCTGTGTGATATTCTGTCCTCTACTGCACTATTGTATACTTGACTCATTTGTATCAATTATGTTTCTATTTCTTAAAAGTCAAAATAAGTCAGCCTGATCAGGTGGTGGCGCAGTGGCTAGAGCAGGAGTCCCCAAACTACGGCCCGCGGGCCGCATGCGGCCCCCTGAGGCCATTTGTCAGGCCCCGCTGCACTTCCAGAAAGGGCACCTCTTTCATTGATGGTCAGTGAGAGGAGCACTGTATGTGGCGGCCCCACAAGGCGTGCCGTCGCTCACGTACAGTACTACTTCCTTCCGGTGACGCTAGACACATGTGTCATAGCTCCAGAAGCGCATCATATCACTTGTTACGGCTAGCAGTGACAAATATGGAACTGGACATTGACCATCTCATTAGCCAAAAGCAGGCCCATAGTTCCCATTGAAATACTGGTCAGTTTGTTGATTTAAATTTACTTGTTCTTTATTTTAAAGATTGTATTTGTTCCCATATTGTTTTTTTACTTTAAAATAAGATATGTAAAGTGTGCATAGGGAGTTGTTCATAGTTTTTTTTTTATAGTCTGGCCCTCCAGTGGTTGGAGGGACAGTGAACTGGCCCTCTGTGTAAAAAGTTTGGGGATCTTTGGGCTAGAGCATCGAACTGGGATGTGAAGGACCCAAATTCTAAACCCCAAGGTCAGCAGCTTGAGCACTGGCTCATCTGGTTGAGCAAGGCTCACCAGCTTGAGACCAAGGTCGCTGGCTTGAGCAAGGGGTTATTCGCTCTGCTGTAGCCCCCCCCCCCCAGTCAAGGAACATAAAAGAAAGCAATGAATGAACAACTAAGGTGCTGCAACAAAAAATTGATGCTTCTCATCTCTCTTCCTCCCTGTCTCTGTCTCTATCTGTCTTTCTGTCTTGTCTCAGTCTCTCTCTGTCACCAAAAAAACAAACAAAAACAAAACAGTTAAAATAGGTTAAATGACAAATATTGTTTGTGCAGCTATGCAATGGTCTTAGTATCTGTACCTACAAGACTGTACTGTGAATGTAATTAGAAAACAAAGATTATGAGAGAGAGTTTGTGGATTAGACTGGTTATGGAGCTCTTCTGGAATCAATGGGCTTTAAACAATGACTTGTTTCTAGAGTGCCATGACTTTACAGCTGTGGGTCATGGGACCTGGCGGGCTCGAGGAGTATGACAACGCTCCAACAATGTCAACTCAGCTTTAGAGTCTCGTGTCACTTCACGGCACAAACTACTGATTCCAGTTTCAGTGGCTCATCTCATATTTCTGCAACAGTGAATTGGTATGGTTTGACTCTGTCCTGGTGTAGAAATTCTCCCTCCGTCCCCATCATAATACAAACTCAATGAAATGGGGGGCCTTACCTTTTCTGTTCACTGCTGCATCTCAGTTCTCAGGTGAGGTACAAACACAGACTTCATAATAAATAATGATGAATGACACAGTAAACACCTTCTTGCTTCTGTGTATGAAGTCCTTGGTAGTTTTGGGGTGCAATAACTTCTGAATCAGACTGGGATAAAGTGATAATGCATATATCAGAAGGTATGAGAAATTAATAAGAGTGTAGTTAAAAAGCTAACTTTTCCCAAAGAATTACAGTGTGAGACATGATGGTACTGGGCGTCCTTTCCAGGTTGCTGAGAGTCCCAAACCTCCTTCCTCCCCAGCAGACGGACAGCAGCATGGGGCCCGAGAACCAGAGCAGTGTGTCTGAGTTCCTCCTCCTGGGGCTCCCCATGTGGCCAGGGCAGCAGCACGGGTTCTTCACCCTGTTCCTGGCCATGTACCTGACCACGGTGCTGGGCAACCTGCTCATCATCCTGCTCATCAGGCTGGACTCCCGCCTGCACATGTCCATGTACTTCTTCCTCAGCCACTTGGCCTTCTCTGACATTTCTCTGTCATCCGTCACTGTCCCGAAGATGCTCACAAACATGCAGACTCGGTGACAATCTATCTCCTATGTGGGATGCATTGCTCAGCTGTATTGTTTCATACTTTTGGTATTATTGAAAATTTCCTTCTGGCATTGATGGCATCTGACAGCTACGTGGCCATCTGTCACCCTCTACACTACACCACCATCATGAGGGAAGGGCTGTGTGTGTTGCTTGTGGCTGGCTCCTGGATATTGTCCTGTGCCGCTGACTTGTTACACACCCTCTTCTTGGTCTGACTGTTCTCCTGTGCTGACAACATCATCAGCCTCTTCTTCTTTGAACTCACTGAGCTCCTGAACTCAATGCTCTGACATCTCCCTCAATGAGCTGGTCATCTCCGCTGAGGCAGAATGCTTTTATTCTTGTCTTTGGGTTTTATTTTATGCTCATATGTACATATAGAGAAGATCAACTTGAGGGTCTCCTCAACCAATAGACTCTTTAAAGCCTTTTCCACCTGTGGCTCCCATCTTCTAGTGGTGTCTTTATACTACGGGACACTTGTAGGTGTTTACTTTTTCTCCTCTTCATGGGACTCCAAGAACATCACTGCTTCAGTCATGTACACGGTAGTTACCCCCATGCTGAACCCCTTCATCTACAGCCTGAGGAACAGAGACATAAAACAGGCTTTGGAAATATGTGTCAATAGGGTTAACATCTTTAAGTGGCAATCACTAAATTCTCTTATTGCTGTTAGGAGAAAGTGAAATATAGCTTCTAAAATTATTGTATAGTCGACATCTTCGTGTAAGTTCAATAGAATAGGCATTCTGTTGTCAGGTGTAAGTGTTATTAATATGTCAAATATGCCAACTAGGTCAAGTTTGCTGTTTCCTGTTAATAATTTTTTATTCTTAATTAATGTTTTCCCCTTTTCATCATCGCTTCTAATATATATGCCATATCTTAGGCAAACCATGTTGCACCATTATAATTGTGGATTTGTCTATTTTTCCTTTGAGAGATATTTGTGTTTCTTATGTACTTTTTTACTATGTTATTGAAGACACAGTGATATAGTATCATGATCTGGTCCCAGTGAAATTCTTTTTAATTGATTTTTATGGACCTTCTTTGACATCAAACTACTTGTGTGCATGTCTTTCCTACTCACATTCAGTGAGATCATGTTGGTAGGTTGAAATCAGCCATGATATCAATAATTACACTACAAAGATGAGTAAATGTTACAAAACAAGCCTTTTTAAAAATGAGAGAGGAAGATTTTTATAAATACATTGAACAGTACAACACTTAGTTTATAATTAGAAGATATTTCTAGCAATGGATCTCACCTTAACAACTCACCTGCTTATGATATTAGTTTAGATAATTTAAGAAGATACAGATATAGATACACATATATAAAGAGAAATAGGGACACTACAATAGTCTACGTTGTCAAGATGCAGCTCTCTAGTTTTAGTGTTTCAATGGTATTTCATTTCCATCACTTTAAATTTTTCTGTGTTCTTATATCTGGGAGGAGCCCATTGTTAATAGTACAGAGTTGTATTTTGCTATTTTTATGTAGAGTAACAAGTAATATATAATTTATATTTCTGGTGAATTTCACCTAGATATCTAATGTAATCATAATACAATATATATTTGAATTTATATTTTCAACATTACTATGATTTTATTTAATACTTCTGTTTCACATATATTTTCTCTTGTCTTCCTCTTCTGATCCATTAATGCTTTGAGTAGTTCAAATGTTCATGTACGTCCTCGTACCTCCTAACCATCCAGAGTATGATCGATTTATTTTAAAAATGTATAAGGCAACATTAAATAAAGGAAAATGTATGTTCTTTATGTTTTCATAAATTAGTTATCAAAACAAACATGATAATAAGTTTAAAAAATGGTAACTGAACGTAATTTTATTTTTTTGAAAAAAAAAACTCACTGTAGGGTCAGTGAGCATGAAAATAACTCACTACTCAGAGAGTTAAATCACTGGGGAACAATTTTTTTTCATTTTCTGTTGCATGAGGTTTTAGGACTTTTTCTATATATTTCTGCATCTCGGATTCCAAATCTGAAATCCGTTTTTTGGTGCATGCTCTAGTTTATAAGCAATTTTAATTTCTTTTTGTTGATGGCATGCATTGGTTTTTAAATTGGAGTTAAAGGGCAATGACTCTTGGATTGAACATACCACAAGGCAATTAATGTTTTACAAACATCACTTTTACATAATTGTAGTTGTTTTTAAATGTAAAAAATTAGTAGGATGACGTCAGAGTAATGGCGGGGTAGGAAGCGATACCGATAAATCTCCCCCAAAACTCAACAAGATCTTCAACCAGAAACAGAAAAACCTATCCTTGGAGCCTCCAGATGTTTTGCAGTACACCCGAAGGTATGGTCAAGTGAAAAATTGGCTAAATATATAACCAAACCCTGAAGGAAATAGGGAGTAAGAAATGCTCCGCCTTCCTCACTAACCTAAACAGGGTGGCTTTCTCTGGGAACTCTGAATATAGAAACTGAGGTGGGCAAAGGGGGTGAATAGATCCAGGCCACGGCACAAACGGCCGAACCAGGCTGTGGCATGGAGATCCAAGCCGAGGAAAAACTGTTCCTGTGGCAACCCGGGCAATACAAGCTAACACTCGCGCCAAACCCAGACAAAGAAAGACAAGCGGGGCAGCCATTTTACCCGATCTCCTGGTCGGTACACATAGATAGTGGGTGAGGGATTTCTTCCAAAGCCCCGGGAGTGGGTGCCTGTGTTACCCAACAGAGAGGCAGAGTCAGAGGCCTTCGTGTGGGCTGAAAGCAGAATCTCTGGGCAACCCCAGCGCCCTAGGAAAGCCGCACATGGGAGGGAGCGAGAACTAATTCCAACGGTGGAACTTTTCCATGCTGGTGGGAGTTTCACTCAGAGGGAAATGCGGCTGGCCTGATATCCTGGTCTGCGTGCGCAGATAGCGAGAGATTCCTCCGAGTGCCTTGGCAGTGTGTGCCCGTGTTATCCCACAGAGGGGCAGAGTCAGGGGCCTTTGTGTGGGCCAAAGCGGAATCTCGGGCTGCCCCAGTGCCTTGCAAAAGCCGCGCACAGGGACGGAGCGAGAGCCAATTCCAACGCTAGAACTTTTCCATGCGGTTGGGGGTTTCACTCAGAGCGTGAGACTGCCAGCCGGATATCTTGGTCTGCGCATGCAGATAGTGAGCGAGAGTTTCCTCCAAGCGCCCCGGAAGTGGGTGCCCGCCTGTGTTACCGGACAGAGTGGCAGAGCCAGAGGTCTTTGAGTGGGCGGAAACCCTGCCTGATTATGCTAGCAGCTCTGACTGACTGAGCCTTACCCAGAGCCCTGTGCTGAGTAGAAATAGAGTGGGGAGTTGCCAGCTCTTTGAGCCTCTTACTATCCAGGCAGAGGCAGCAGCAACCCCATAGCTGGATTATCAGGCTACTAATTGAGGAAGAAAAGACTAGGAGAAAGGCTGCAGGAACACGGAATCTCTCACTGTCGGAGCGTATAAATGCTAATGAGCCTCGACTGCCAACGAGACTGAAGCACAATACATGACATCGCCATAGAGACTTATCAACTGCAAACCTCTACCTGAGCGTGCCAAAGGGGCAGAACCCGGTGTACAGAGTCACCAACCAGGAAGAGGGAGAGAAAAGAAAAAGCAAGAAGATAACCTCTCAAAATCAAGAATAATCTGCAGACTTTATAACCTATCCCATTTTATTATATTTGTTCATTTGTTTCTCTTATCTTCATTCTTGATATTTCTTTTCCTCCTGCAATTTGGCTGATTAACTCTCTGCCGGTCTTACTCTCTCCTCTCCTTGAACTACACTACCCATAAGTGTTACATCTCCCATTATCTTTTCTTTCCTCTTCCTTTCTCTCTATGAGGGTTGCACTCCAAATCCCTTAACTCTCTTTCTCTCTCCTTTTTTTTTCTTTTTTCTTCTTTTAGTGGTTCCCTCTTTTTTTTCTCTCTCTCTCTTTCTTTTCTCCCTCTATATTAGTTTCTTCCTTTCTCCTTTACATTTCCTCTCATTCAAACCTCAATAACAAACAAATTATCTTATCTGGGACTCAAACTTATGTTTGTGGCATTTTGGGAGGTTTTTTACTTCACCTTTTTAACTCATTAGCAGTGCTCCCATCCCTGGCTCTTCATTTTATCTAGTTCTTGTTCCACTAAATACAATAGTAATTTTTTAATTTGTCCCCCCATTTTTCTGTTTCCCTCTTATTCCTCTCATCATAACTCTTAGTCAACCAACACCTAAAAGCAAATCATTTTAATCTTGACCCAAATTTTTTCCTTATTTGCTTTTTGTGGGTCCATACCCCCTTCTTTTTTCTTTTCTTTTTTTTTTGCCCCTTTATTACTTTTCCCCAATTCAGGCCCTCCGTTACAGACATTTTTTGCTATAATTCACAGTTCACCACAAGATTTTCTCAAGAAAGAGGGGAGAGGAGAGGAAAGGAAAAAAGGAGGGGGGGGGAATAATGTCTTTTTTTAATTTTTATTTTATTTTTATTTATTTCATTATCAATTTTTTTTAAAAAAACCAACACTTTTCGATTTTATATTTTTTAACTTTATTCTTTATTAAATCTCATTAATACTATCAACAAAACCACCATCAGATGCCATTAAGGAAGAGAAAATCGAATATCATGGATACAAAAGAAAGAGAGGTAACACATCTAGATGAGGAAAAATCTATGGAGAAAAAATTTAATATATTGGAAACCTTGGAGCTAAATGACAGAGAATTCAAGATAAAAATCCTAAAAATCCTCTGAGATATACAAGAAAACACAGAAAGGCAATTTAGGGAGCTCAGAAAATAACTCAATGAACACAAAGAATATATGTGCAAGGAAATTGAAACTATAAAAACAAATCAAACAGAGATGAAAAACTCAATTCATGACTGAAAAACGAAGTAACAAGCTTAGCTAATAAAACAGGTCAGATAGAAGAGAGGATTAGTGAAATAGAAGACAAGCAACTTGAGGCACAACAGAGAGAAGAAGAAAGAGACTCAAAAATTTAAAAAAATGAGATAGCCTTACAAGAATTACCTGAATCCATCAAAAAGAATAATATAAGAATAATAGGTATATCAGAGGGAGAAGAGAGAGAAAATGGAATGGAGAACATACTCAAACAAATAATAGATGAGAACTTCCCAAGCCTGTGGAAAGAACTAAAGCCTCAAGTTCAAGAAGCAAACAGAACTCCGAGTTTTCTTAACCCCAACAAACCTACTCCAAGGCATATCATAATGAAATTGGCACAAAGCAACAGCAAAGAAAAAATTCTCAAGGCAGCCAGGGAAAAGAAGAATACAACATATAAAGGAAGGCCCATTAGACTATCATCAGATTTCTCAGCAGAAACTCTACAAGCTAGAAGAGAGTGGATCCCAATATTTAAAGTCCTGAAAGAGAGGAACTTTCAGTCACGAATACTATACCCATCAAAGCTATCCTTCAAATATGAAGGAGAAGTAAAAACATTCACAGATACAATAAAGATGAGGGAATTTATCATCAGAAAACCCCCACTCCAGGAATTACTAAAGGGGGTTCTCCAATCAGATACAAAGAACAAAAAAATAACAGAGCCACAAGTAAAAGCTCCAAGAAGAACACAATAAAACCAAATTTAAACTGTGACAACAACAAAAAGAAAGAGGGGGAGAAGATGGAGACTAACAGTACCAAAGGACGATGGAGTGAAAAAGTACTCACAAAATAGTGTGCTACAATGAACAGGGTAGGAACCCTTTTCATTACTTAAAGGTAACCACCATTGAAAAAACCACCACAGAAGCACATGAGATAAAAAAGATAGCAACAGAGGAAAGATGTATGGAATACAACCAAATGAAAACAAAAGATAGAAAAATGAAAGAGGAGGATCAAACAAGACACAAAACTAACAGAAAGCAAGAAATAAAATGGAAATAGGGAACTCACAAGTGTCAATAATTACACTAAATGTAAATGGATTAAACTCACCAATAAAAAGGCACAGAGTAGCAGAATGGATTAAAAAAGAAAATCCAACTGTATGCTGCCTACAGGAAACTCATCTAAGTAACAAGGATAAAAACAAACTCAAAGTGAAAGGCTAGAAAACAAACTCCAAGCAAATAACATCCAAAAAAAAGCAGGCGTAGCAATACTCATATCTGATAATGCTGACTACAAGACAGCAAAAGTATTCAGAGACAAAAATGGCCATTTCATAATGGCTAAGGGGACACTGAATCAAGAAGACATAACAATTCTTAATATATATGCACCAAACCAAGGAGCACCAAAATATATAAGACAGCTACTTATTGACCTTAAAACAAAAACTGACAAAAATACAATCATACTTGGAGATCTCAATACACCGCTGATGGCTCTAGATCGGTCATCCAAACAGAGAATCAACAAAGACATAGTGGCCTTAAACAAAACTCTAGAGCACCTGGATATGATAGACATCTACAGGACATTTCATCCCAAAGTGACTGAGTATACATTTTTCTCCAGTGTACATGAATCATTCTCAAGAATTGACCATATGTTGGGTCACAAAAACAACATTAGCAAATTCAGAAAAATTGAAGTTGTACCAAGCATATTTTCTGATAATAAAGCCTTGAAACTAGAATTCAACTGCAAAAAAGAGGAAAAATATCCCACAAAAATGTGGAAACTAAACAACATACTTTTAAAAAATGAATGGGTCAAAGAAGAAATAAGTGCAGAGATCAAAAGATATATACAGACTAATGAAAATGACAATACAACATATCAGAATCTATGGGATGCAGGAAAAGCAGTGATAAGAGGGAAGTTCATATCACTTCAGGCCTATATGAAAAAACAAGAGAGAGCCCAAGTGAACCACTTAACTTCTCACCTTAAGGAACTAGAAAAAGAAGAACAAAGACAACCCAAAACCAGCCGAATAAAGGAGATAATAAAAATCAGAGCAGAAATAAATGAATTAGAGAACAGGAAAACTATAGAAAAAATTAATAGAACAAGGATCTGGTTCTTTGAAAAGATCAACAAAATTGACAAACCCTTGGCAAGACTTACCAAAAAAAAAAAAAAGAGAAAGAACTCATATAAACAAAATGCAAAATGAAAGAGGAGAAATCACCACGGACACTGTAGATATACAAAGAATTATTGTAGAATACTATGAAAAACTTTATGCCAGTAAATTCAACAACCTAGAAGAAATGGATAAATTCCTAGAACAATACAACCTTCCTAGACTGAGTCAAGAAGAAGCAGAAAGCCTAAACAGACCTATCAGTAGAGAAGAAATAGAAAAAACCATTAAAAACCTCCCCAAAAATAAAAGTCCAGGCCCTGACGGCTATACCAGCGAATTTTATCAAACATTCAAAGAAGACTTGGTTCCTATTCTACTCAAAGTCTTCCAAAAAATTGAAGAAGGAGCAATACTTCCAAACACATTTTATGAGGCCAACATAACCCTCATACCAAAACCAGGCAAGGATGGCACAAAAAAAGAAAACTACAGACCAATATCTCTAATGAATACAGATGCTAAAATACTAAACAAAATACTAGCAAATCGAATACAACAACATATTAAAAAAATAATACATCATGATCAAGTGGGATTCTTCCCAGAATCTCAAGGATGGTTCAACATATGTAAAACGGTTAACGTAATACACCATATCAACAAAACAAAGAACAAAAAACACATGATCTTATCAATAGACGCAGAAAAGGCTTTTGAGAAAATACAACACAGTTTTATGTTTAAGACTCTTAACAAAATGGGTATAGAAGAAAAATATCTCAACATGATAAAGGCCATATATAATAGACCATCAGCTAACATCATATTAAATGGCACTAAACTGAAGGCTTTCCCCCTTAAATCAGGAACAAGACAGGGTTGTCCACTCTCTCCACTCTTATTTAATGTGGTACTAGAGGTTCTAGCCAGAGCAATCAGACAAGACAAAGAAATAAAAGGCATCCATATCGGAAAAGAAGAAGTAAAGGTATCACTTTTTGCAGATGATATGATCCTATACATCGAAAACCCCAAAGAATTCACAAAAAGACTACTAGAAACAATAAGCCAATAGAGTAAGGTCACAGGATACAAAATTAACATACAGAAGTCAATAGCCTTTCTATATGCCAACAATGAAACAATTGAGAACGAACTCAAAAGAATAATCCCCTTCATGATTGCAACAAAAAAAATAAAATACTTAGGAATAAACATAACAAAGAATGTAAAGGACTTATATAATGAAAACTATAAACCATTGTTAAGGGAAATCGAAAAAGATATAATGAGATGGAAGAATATACCTTGTTCTTGGTTAGGAAGAATAAATATAATCAAGATGGCTATATTACTCAAAGCAATATACAAATTTAATGCAATTCCCATCAAACTTCCAAAGACATTTTTTAAAGAAATAGAGCAAAAAAATCATCAGATTTATATGGAACTATAAAAAACCCCAAATAGCCAAAGCAATCCTAAAGAAAAAGAATGATGCTGGGGGCATTACAATACCTGACTTCAAACTCTATTATAGGGTCACGACAATCAAAACAGCATGGTATTGGCAGAAAAATAGACACTCAGACCAATGGAACAGAATAGAAAGTACAGAAATAAAACCACATATATATAGTCAAATAATTTTTGATAAAGGGGCCAACAACACACAATGGAGAAAAGAAAGCCTCTTCAATAAATGGTGCTCGGAAAACTGGAAAGCCACATGCAAAAGAATGAAACTGGACTATAGTTTGTCCCCCTGTACTAAAATTAACTCAAAATGGATCAAAGATCTAAACATAAGACCTGAAACAATAAAGTACATAGAAGAAGACATAGGTACTAAACTCATGGACCTGGGTTTTAAAGAGCATTTTATGAATTTGACTCCACAGGCAAGAGAAGTGAAGGCAAAAATTAATGAATGGGACTACATCAGACTAAGAAGTTTTTGTTCAGCAAGAGAAACTGATAACAAAATAAACAGAAGGCCAACTACATGGGAAATGATATTTTCAAACAAAAGCTCAGATAAGGGCCTAATATCCAAAATATACAAAGAACTCATAAAACTCAACAACAAACAAACAAACAATCCAATAAAAAAATGAGAAAAGGATATGAACAGACACTTCTCCCAGGAAGAAATACAAATGGCCAACAGATATATGAAAAGATGCTCATCTTCTTTAGCTATTAGAGAAATGCAAATCAAAACTGCAATGAGATACCACCTCACACCTGTTATATTAGCTATTATTAGCAAGACAGGTAATAGCAAATGTTGGAGAGGCTGTGGAGAAAAAGGAACCCTCATCCACTGTTGGTGGGAATGTAAAGTAGTACAACCATTATGGAAGAAAGTATGGTGGTTCCTCAAAAAACTGCAAATAGAACTACCTTATGACCCAGCAATCCCTCTACTGGGTATATACCCCCAAAGCTCAGAAACATTGATACGTAAAGACACATGCAGCCCCATGTTCATTGCAGCATTGTTCACAGTGGCCAGGACATGGAAACAATCAAAAAGCCCGTCAATAGATGACTGGATAAAGAAGATGTGGCACATATACACTATGGAATACTACTCAGCCATAAGAAATGATGACATTGGATCATTTACAGCAAAATGGTGGGATCTTGATAACATAATACGAAGCGAAATAAGTAAATCAGAAAAAACCAGGAACTGCATTATTCCATACGTAGGTGGGACATAAAAGTGAAACTAAGAGACATTGATAAGAGTGTGGTGGTTGGGGGGGGAGGGGGGAAAGGGAGAGGGAAAGGGGGAGGGGGAGGGGCACAAAGAAAACTAGATAGAAGGTGACAGAGGACAATCTGACTTTGGGTGATGGATATGCAACATAATTGAACGACAAGATAACCTGGAGTTGTTATCTTTGAATATATGTATCCTGATTTGTTGTTGTCGCCCCATTAAAAAAATAAAATTATTTTAAAAAAATGTAAAAAATTATTCTCTGATAAAAACACCCTCTTATTTTGTTTTAAGATGGAATCATACCTTCTTTGAGTAGGCATAAATGTAAGAATCTTCCTGACACCTTCTGTTATATATGTGGCTGTTAAACACTTCAACATCAAGGGCGCAATATTTCATAGATTGTGATACATGCATATATTGCCTATTTTCAAGTTCCCCTTGGTGATCAAGATAAGAATTGGGCTCTTCATATTGTATATCATGATTGTGAGGAAATGCTTTGTGACTGGACAAAAGGAAAATGCAAAGGAATGCCTTTTGGTATTCCCATGGTTTAGCATGAACCTAAGGACCACAGCAGTGACTGTTATTTCTATCTGATCCATACAAAGGGCATCAGCAAGAAAAAACAACATATCATCGCGTACCCTAATATTCCTTCAGCCATATGACCTATCCCACACTCTGAGACACTCCTGGTTCCAGTTTTCAGTGGTTTTATTTCTTCTAAGGATAAAGAAAGTGAACATACTAATCAGTGTATTTTGATAAGATGCATGAGGAAATGGTTGTAAAATCTGAAGGGTCTTCTTCTGATGCCAAGCAGTCATTAACCCCTCAGCAGGTTAGCCAACCCAAATCGAATGACTTAGTAAGAGACTTGGGCCTATCAAAGAAAGCAGCTGAGTTATTAGCCTCTAGGCTTCAGGAAAAGAATGTACTTCACTGGTCAGCTAAAGTATCCTATTTCAGGAAGCATGAACAAATTTTTGTGGACTTTTTTTCTGAAGACAAACATTTTGTTTACTGTCATAATATCAGTAGCCTTTCTCAGCCAGCTAGGTGTTACCACTTACAGTCCAACAGAATGATGGCTATTTCTTGACAGCTCTAAATGGAGTTTGAAATGTGTTCTCCTACACAATAGTAGTGTTTATGCAGCGGTTCCAATTGGTTATTCAACTCATCTGTGAGAAGATTATAATGACATAAATATTGTCCTCGACTTTCTGAAGTATGAGGAGCATAACTGGATCATTTGTGTGGAGATTTTTTTTTTTTTTAGAATTTAAACTATTTATTTATTCATTTTAGAGAAGAGAGAGAGAGAGACAGAAAGAAGGGGGTAGGAGCAGGAAGCATCTACTTCCATACGTGCCTTGACTGGGCTAGCCCAGGGTTTTGAACCGGCAACCTCAGTGTTCCAGGTCGATGCTTGATCCACTGCACCACCACATGTAAGGCATTTCTGTGGATCTTAAAATGGTAAATTTCCTGCTAGGACAACAGAGAGGTTTCACGAAGTATCCTTGCTTTCTGAGTTTGTAGGACAGCCGAGCTCGGGAGAAACACTGGACACAGAAGGAGTGGCCAAAACGTGAAGCTCTGGAAGTAGGGATGCAAAATATTGTAAATGAACCTATAGTTAATCAAGACAGGATCATTTTCCCCCCACTTCACATCAAACTTGGCTTAATGAAGCAGTTTGTTCAGGCTTTGAATAGAGAAAGTAAATGCTTTCAACATATCACTTCTGCTTTTTCTACCTTGTCTTTCAAGAAGATAAAAGCAAGTGTATTTGGTGGACCTCAAAATCAAACCCTCATATGTGATGAAGAATTTGCCAGGAAGATGAATAAGGAGGAGAAAGCAGCATGGCAGTCTTTGTGGCAGTTACAAAGAACTTCCTTGGCAACAAAAAAGCAGAAAACTATAAACTTTTGGTTCAAAGGATGCTGTTGGCTTTCCACAACATTGGATGTAACACGAGCATTAAGATTCACTTCCTAAACAGTCACCTTGATAAGTTTCCTGAAAATCTTGGAGCTGTTAGTGATGAGCAGACTACTGCTGGAGCATCAAACAAGATTGTCCTCAACAAATACACAAAAGCAAGAGCTACAAACACAAATTTTTGCCTGAATATAATTTAAATAAGTTTTGCACAAATTTTATGATTTAAATAAAATTTTAATATATTTTATTTTGAAATTGTACACAAAATCTGATGCAATCATATTTTTAGTGTATTAGTGTATTTACTGCATTATATAAATTACTATATTTTCACAAAGATGATGCCCAAGAAGACATGCTACTTCGTTATGTTAAACTAAATGTTGAAAATTTTACAGTAAGATGAAAACCTAAAATCTTGAACTGCATAAAAACTGTAGCTTACAGAGAAAAACTAATGTCAGACTTGAGATCAGTACACTTGAATTAGGTAAGAACAAGTGTTTTTGTGGATGCAACAAAAATTTTGTTCCCAGTATATATTTTGTTATTCCAGCCCACCTCTATTAACCTATCAATCATCAATTATTGTTATTGTTTTATAATTCTTTATGTTCAGTGTGCAGAAGTTACTTCTTTCTTTTTAATGTTTTATTGTATTTTAATATTCAATACATTAAATTGACCATTTTAGCCATCTGATGTATACAATTCATTGGCATTTAGGGCACTTATCACCAATATCTCATTCTAAGACCCCTAAAGGGGACTCTATAGAACATCAATGCCACTGAGTATTTTGCAACTGTAAAAAAGTAAGAACAGAGATATCTATGAATTAACATGAAGAAATATTAAAATATATTTTTAAATGGAGAAAAAACAATGTGTAAAGGAGCACTTACAGCATGCTACCTTTTTATTTAAAAATTAGAAGAAATAAAATTCACATGTGTCTGCCAATTTGGACAAACAAAATTCAGGAAGATAAATAAAAAACAATTGACATAGGCAGGGCAGAGAGATGGGAAGATGAGAATGATTATGTGTATAGTTTTGACTATGTATTTTTTTGCCATGGGAAAGATAAATAGAAGAGGTGGTAAATAAAGCAAAATAGAATAAAACAAAACAAATGCACCTAAATATATTTCAAATTACTATCATCATTAGACTGAAGGGTAAATAAAATATGTAACCTAAGAAATTCTTGAACCCAGAATCGTGTTTATATACAATCACTATAAAAAAACAAACAATTGTTTTAAGTTTAAGGTATGAGTTCAAGATTCTGAAACACTTCACCGTGCATTCAAAGATTCAGCAAAGAAGAAAACACTTAGAAAAAGGGTTGAGTCCTCAGTCTCGGGGAAAGTACTATACACATGAGAAGAAGAGGCTAGAAAGAACTCTGTGGTGTCCAAGTAGAATTGAAGATATCAATTCAAAGTCCTTGGGTTTTAAATGTATAAATAGATAGAAATGCATATGTTTTATGTCAACATCTACACTGTTCCCACCCCCATACTTTCTGTCCCACTCTTGACCCTCCTCCTTTGGATAAACAGTCCGTTAGTTTCTTACATTCTAGCCATTCTAGCTTTTACTTCTAGTGTTTCTTTTATATATATTTCCGAGTTGTCATCCCTGAGAATATACAGAATCCTTGTAAACAATGAAGAAACATATGCTTCAGAATGCTTAACCAACTGATCAAGAACAAAACACTCGTTATTAGAAAAATTAATATCATATCTAATAATATGCACTGTGACACAACTGCTGAAAATCTAAGCCTAAAATATACATACATACATACATACTTACACATACACACACAGAAGAAATACATAGTACAGTGCTAATTGAACCATTAGGAAATCTGAGTGAAGCCTGTCCAGGAATATGCTGTATCATTTTTACAACTTTTCAATATCTTTAAAATCACTACCAAATTAAGAAGTTGAAAAATTCTCTGTCCCAGCTGAAACAATACCCAAGAAGAAAGGAGCCCAGGGCATCACTGGAATCAGGGACACTGTCCCCCAGGACTCCAGTCCCTCTGGCTCTGGGACACACAGCTCCCCAAAGGGCAGTCAGAAAGTAGCCCGAAGCTTGGGGACTGGGTTTCAGTCTCTCATTAGTAATTAAGTCTTGTCTTGGACTCATTTCTCTGGAGCTGGCTGAGGAGAATGAAGGTCTCTAGAAGGGCCAGAGCCACAGATGTTTCTTCTCTGTGTCTGGACCTAAGGCCTCCTGAAGAAACCTGAGGAGTCAGGCAGCAGTCTGGAGCAGAAGGGGTCTGACTCGGCAGTGACGGGCACAGGTCAGAGGAGCTGGGACTCTGCCCTTGGTGATGGGTCTGCCTGTGTGCTAGCGGTCGTATGGGACTCTGTGTCCACTACTGTGTGTGTGTGTGCCTGTGTGTGTGTCTGCATGTGTGTGTGTCAGTTAGAAAGTACATAAATATGAAGGAATGAAATTATCTTGTAAGGGAACTGTGAAAATTTTGCACAATTTTCTATATTCACAGCTTTAAAATAATATATCGTGCTTGGCTCCCTAAAAAAAAAGGGAAGTTCCCATGTATGATGGTTAAGAGAGTGGGTTCTGATCACACAGGCACATTAGCATGAACCTCGTGAAGTAGACAATACTTGGTAATTTTCAATTTATAGGAAATGATAGTACATATACATCAGTTATATACACTACACATCATCATATATAGATACAGATATACACACATTTGTGTGCCATTCTGTCCCCTACTGTACTGTTTTGTGCCTGTAGCATTTTTTATCATTTAAGTTTCCATATTTTAAAAGTTAATATAGGTTAACGCACACAAATCCTTAGTGCAGATGTGAAGAAGTCTTAGATTCTGGACTGTAAGGCTGATGTGTGGACTTCAGTAGGAAACGCAGGTAAAGCCCTCAGCTGTTCACCACATGATCAGCATTATTATGAGATACCTTGCAGATGACTCTGGCTTAAGAGCTGTTCTGGCATCAAGTGGCTTTAAACGGCCACCTGTTTTTAGAGTGTCCATGAGTTTACAGTTGGAGATCAATGGAAACGGGCAGGTTCACAGGAGGAGTGTGACAGTGCTCTTAACATCATCTTAGCCCTGGAGTCTCACGTTACTTTAAGGCACAACCAACTGATAGCAGTTTTCCGGGCTCATCCTCTATTTCTGTCACAGTGAGTCAGTGTGGTGTGGCTCTGGCCTGGGGTGGAAACTGTCCCTCCATGACCATCACCATTTAACCTCACAGAAGTGGGGACCTTGTATTTTTTTGTTGTTGTTGTTTACTGCTCCATCTCAGTCCTCAGTAGAAGTTGAGACAGAGACCCTGCATTCTATAAATAATGGTGAGTGCAACAGTGAACGCCCTCTGGACTCTGTAATGAGGTCTTGCAGATGCCTTAAAGAAGCGATGTTTTCCTGGAGTCATACTGTGATAGAGCAAGGATACAGGCTCCCACAGGTGTCAATAATTATAGTGTGTGTTTAAAAAAAATTGTATTTCTGAAAAATGACCGCATGAGACGTGATGGTCCTGGGTGTCCTTTCCAGGTTGCTGAGAGTCCCAAACCTCCATCCTCCCCTGCAGATTGGGAGCAGCATGGGGCCCGAGAACCAGAGCAGCGTGTCCGAGTTCCTCCTCCTGGGGCTCCCCATGCAGCCAGGGCAGCAGCGCGGGTTCTTCACCCTGTTCCTGGGCATGTACCTGACCACGGTGCTGGGCAACCTGCTCATCATCCTGCTCATCAGGCTGGACTCCCGCCTGCACATGCCCATGTACTTCTTCCTCAGCCACTTGGCCTTCTCTGACATTTCTCTGTCATCCGTCACTGTCCCAAAGATGCTCATGAACATGCAGACTCGGCAACAATCCATCCCCTATGTAGGATGCATTGCTCAGATGTATTTTTTCATACTTTTTGGTGGTCTTGACAATTTCCTTCTGGCAGTTATGGCATATGACAGGTACGTGGCCATCTGTCACCCTCTACACTACACCACCATCATGAGGGAAGGGCTGTGTGTGCTGCTGGTGGCTGGCTCCTGGATTTTGTCCTGTGCCCATGCCTTGTTACACACCCTCCTCTTGGTCCGACTGTCCTTCTGTGCTGACAACACCATCAGCCACTTCTTCTGTGACCTCGCTGTGCTCCTGAAACTGAGCTGCTCTGACACCTCCCTCAATGAGCTGGTCATCTCCACCGAGGGAGTAATGTTTATATTCCTGCCTTTGGGTACAATTTTGGCCTCATATGTTCGTATAGGGACCATCATCCTGAAGGTCCCCTCCGCCGAGAGACTCTTTAAAGCCTTTTCTACCTGTGGCTCCCATCTCTTTGTGGTGTCCTTATACTACGGGACACTTGTAGGTGTTTACTTCTTTTCTTCCTCATGGGATTCCAAGGACATCACTGCTTCGGTCATGTACACGGTAGTTACCCCCATGCTGAACCCCTTCATCTACAGCCTGAGGAACAGAGACATCAAACAGGCCTTGGAAATGTGTGTCAACAGGGTTAACTGCTTTAAGTGGCAATCACTAAATTCTCTTATTGCAGTCAGGAGCAAGTGACATAGAGTTTATAGAAAAGTGTATGGTCGACAGCTCCATTTAACTTTAACAAAATAGGCAACTGTTGTCATGTATAAGTGTTTTTAATATGTCACTATGTTCAGTGTATCATTGGGATTGTTAATAATTATATATTCTTGATTAATATTTTTCCTTATTTATCATCTCTTCTAATATATATGCCAAATACTATGTAAAAGCATTTCACAATTCTAAAGGTGGATTCTGTTTTTTCCTATAACATCAGTTTTTGCTTATGTTCTGAGGACACACTGATTTAGCATCATGAAATACTCCTCATGAATGTGGCTTTTTTTTCTATACCAATCTCTTTATCCCTTTATGCCAGTTTACACCAGCTTTAAGCTGATTGATGCCATTCTTACCAAGTCACCTTCAATGACATGATGTTGGTTGACTGCAGTCAGCCATGATAGGAATAATAATACTATTAAATGTGCAGGCCCTGGCCGGTTGGCTCAGTGGTAGAGCATTGGCCTGGCTTGCAGGAGTCCCGGGTTCAATTCCTGGCCAGGGCACACAGGAGAAGCGCCCATCTGCTTCTCCACCCCTCCCCCTCTCCTTCCTCTCTGTCTCTCTCTTTCCCTCCTGCAGCCGAGGCTCCACTGGAGCAAAGATGGTCTGGGCACTGAGGATAGCTCGTGGCCTCTGCCTCAGGCGTTAGAATGGCTCTGGTTGCAACAGAGCGATGCCCCAGATGGGCAGAGCATCGCCCCCTGGTGGGCATGCCGGGTGGATACTGATTGGGCGCATGCGGGAGTCTGTCTGACTGCCTTCCCATTTCCAGCTTCAGAAGGATACAAAAAAAAATGTGCAGGTAATACAAAGTGAGGCTTTTAAAACAGAGAGAGGGAGACATGTATAAATGTATTTAACAACACCCCACTATGTTTATAATTAAGAGATATTTCTAGCAATGGGTCCTACCTAATACCTCATCTACATCTGATATTAAAATATTTAGAACCATATCTAAGGATAGATACTTATATACATATAGATAGAGAAACAGAATACTATAATAGTATATGAAGTAAAGATGCAGCTTTCTTGAGGTTTTATTTACATAATATTTCATTACCGTCACTTTAATGTTTTTAAGAGCTTAACTCTATGAAGTGTCCATTGTCAATAGTGTAAAGTTGGATGTTATTGTTTTTATGTAGAGCAACCATTAGTATATTTATGGAGAATTATATCTACTGACATCTAAGGTAATCATATCTTTGAATATCTATTATTCATAAACTTATTATTTTTTTGTATACATCTGTTTCACATTTATTCTCTTGCCTTTCTCCTTTTTATTTATTAAATATATATTTTGTTACTCCAACCCCTGTCTTTAGCCTATTAATCACTCACCATTATTGTATTTTTACAACTGTTTTCTCTGCTGTCAGGTGACATTACTTTTTACTTTTGCCTTATTTAAATTGCATTTTTTCTTGTATTTTTCTGAAGCTGGAAACAGGGAGGCAGTCAGACAGACTCCCGCATACGCCCGACCGGGATCCACCGGGCACGCCCACCAGGGGGCGATGCTCTGCCCATCAGGGGAATTGCTCTGTCGCGACCATAGCCACTCTAGCGCCTGGGGCAGAGGCCAAGGAGCCATCCCAGTGCCCGGGCCATCTTTGCTCCAATGGGGCCTCAGCTGCGGGAGAGGAAGAGAGAGACAGAGAGGAAAGAGAGGGGGAGGGGGTGGAGAAGCAGATGGGCGCCTCTCCTGTGTGCCCTGGCCAGGAATAGAACTGGGGACTTCTGCACACCAGGCCGATGCTCTACCACTGAGCCAACCAGCCAGGGCCTAAATTGCATTTTAAATTCAAAACATGAAATTTACCATTTTAGTCCTTTGCTGTCTACAATTTATTGACATTAAGGATACTCATCACCCATATCTCATTTGCAACCCCTAAAGAACACACTGTAGAACATCAATATATTTAAGTATTTCTCTGATGTGAAAAAAAGAACCAAGATATTTATGAATCAATATGGAGATATATCAGGATACTTGGTTAAATGGGAAAAGAGCAATGGGTAAAGTAGCATTTGTAGCATGCTACTTTCTATGTAAAAATTAAAGAAAAATACAATGCACATATGTCTGCCTATTTGAGCACACAGAGACACTGGAAGAATAAATAAAAACTAATGACATTGTTTACCTACAGGATGTCAGGAAGAAGAATCAGATCAGTATGATCATTTGTATAGTTGTGATTATGTTGTCTTTTGCCACTACAAAATAAATAGAAGGGGTGGTGAGCCTGACCTGTGGTGGCACAGTTGATAATCTGTTGACCTGGAACACTGAGGTCACTGATTTGAAACCCTGGGCATTCCCAGTCAAGGCACATATGGGAGTTGATGCTTCCTGTCCCTCCCCTCTTATCTCTCTCTTTCCCTTCTCTCTTAAAAAAGGTAAAAGAAAAAAAGATGTGGTGAATAAAGCAAAATAGAATAAAATAAAACAAATGAACCTAACTATATTTCAAATTACTACCATAATTAGACTAAAGGTGAAAATAAAATAATTAACCTAAGTAATTATTGAACCCAGAGTCATTCTATACATAATCATCATAAAAAAGTGAAGACAAAAGTTTAGCTGTAATGTGTTATTAACAGTGTTATGATTTCAAGATTCTTTTTTTTTTTAATTAAGTGAGAAGTAGGGAGGCAGGAGGCAGAGACACTCCCGCATGCACCATGACTGGGATCCACCCGGCAAGCCTCCTACAAGGTGATGCTTTGCCCATCTGGGGCAGCTGCGCTATTGCTCAGCAACTGAGCTATTTGAGCACCTGAGGTGAGGCCATGGAGACATCATCTGGTCCAAGGGCCAAGTTGTTCAAATTATTGGAGACCTGGCTGCTGGAGGGGAGAGAGAGAGAGAGAGAGAAAAGGGGAAGGGGAGGAGTGGTAAAGTAGGTAGGTGTTTCTCCTGTGTGCCCTGACTGGGCATAGAACCCGGGACTTCCACACACGGGGCCTACACTTTACCACTAAGCCAAACAGCCATGGCTAATTTCAAGGTTCTGAAACAGCTCGCCATGTATCCAAAGATTCAGAATATTAATACAGAGTAAATGGAGTAAGTCTTCCCTCATGGGGAAGGTGCTGTGCACATGGAGAAGGAGAGGCTGGAAAGAGCTCTTTGTTGTCAAGCTAGAATGACAAATATCAATTTGAACTCATGGATTTAAGAAAGTATAAGTATATAGAAATGTATATGTTCTATGTCAACATGTACACTGTCCTCATCCTGTATACTTTTTTTAATAAAAAGGAGAGAGACAGAATGAGGGACAGACAGACAGGAAGGGAGAGAAATGAGAAGCATAAATTCTTCATTGTGTTTCCTTAGTTGTTCACTGATTGCTTTCTCACATGTGCCTTGACCGCGGAGGTGGGGGCAGAGGGCTGCAGCTGAGCCAGTGACCCCTTGCTCAAGCCAATGTCCTTTGAGCTCAAGCTAGTGACCATGGGTTCATGTGTTTAATTCTACACTCAAGCAAGAGACAGTGACCTCAAACTGGTAAGCTTGCAATTAAGTCAGCAACCTTGGGAGTAAATCTGGGTCCTCTGAATCCCAGGCTGAAGGTCTATCCACTGTGCCACCACCTGGCCTGGCCCATCCTCCATTCTTTCTGTCTCACTTCTGACCCCCCTTCTATAGGAAAATATTCCTTTAGTTTCTTACCTTCTAGTTTTTACTATTTTGTTTCTTTTTATATATATTTACCACTTGGCTTCTCTAAGATCATTTAATATCCTTAAAAGTGATGAATACACCTAAAGTTCAAAATGAATTAGAACAGTAATGTTTTATAACTGAGAGAATAAGAAGAATCATTAGTCAAAAATGAATAAATAAATGAATGAATAAGTAAATAAATAAATAGCAAATGAATGGGGAGTAAGGATGAATTTCTTCTTTTAGGAGAATACAATAAAACACAAAGAAGAAATGACAAGAATAGAAAAATCATTTGGCCACAACATTTGCAATAATTTTGTCATAAAAGAATCACCAATGGGTGTTAAATATAGTGGGTGAAATAATAATAAGAAAATAGTTATGTTTATGTAGTTTAAATACATATATTCACATGATATCTCTAAATTACAAGGTGAAAACAGTAAGTTTTTTAAAATTTATTTTTAATTTATTGGGATAATATGTTTTCCCAAACCATATGTATTTCAAGTGTCCATTGCAATATCACCCCATCTACATGAGCTTCCTCACCCCTGGCCCCATGCAGGTCTCTCTCTGCCCCCGACCCCCCACTCTGCACTTCTCTCCCCACCTCTTCACCCCTTTCCCTTGGGCTGTGGCCTCCTTGCTGTCTGTACCCATGTGTTATGTGTATATGTTTTCTTAGCTAATCTCCTTCTTTCATCCTGTCCCCTCACCCCTTCCCTCTGGTGACTGTGTATCTGGTCCACGTGTCCATGCCTTTTTTTCTACTTTGTCATCAGTATATTGTGTTCATTAGATTTCACTTATGAGTGGAATCATATGGTATTTAAAAATAGTAACTTTACAGTAGAGAACCTGGTAGACAACCCCTTAGTCAACTGATGAAGGCTAAAACACTAGTTATTAAAAAATTAATATCATAACTAATAATATGTACTGTGGCATATCTTCTGAAAATCGAATCCTAAATACACATAACTACATGCATGCATACACACAGAAGACACACATAATAAAACATTAATTTAATTATTGGGGAATCTGGGTGAATCCTGTCCAAGAATTCTTTATATCATTTTTACAACTTTTCTGTATCTTTTGAATCACTACCAAATAAAAAGTTGAAAATTCTCTGTTTGCTGGAACACCGACTAAGAAGTAAGGAGCCCAGGGCATCAGTGGAATCAGAAACACTCTCCCTCAGGACTCCAGTCCCTCTGGCTCTGGGACACACAGCTCCCCAAAGGGCAGTCAGAAAGTAGCCTGAAGCTTAGAGACACTGTTTCAGTCTCTCATTAGTAATAAGTCTTGTCTTGGACTCCTTTCCCTGGAGCTGGCTGAGGAGAATGAAGGTCTAAGAGGGCCACGGCCACAGATGTTTCTTCTCTGTGTCTGGACCTAAGGCCTCCTGAAGAAACCTGAGGAGTCGGGCAGCAGTCTGGAGCAGAAGGGTCTGACTCAGCAGTGATGGGCACAGGTCAGAGGGGCTGGGACTCTGCCCTTGGCGATGGGTCTGCCTGTGTGCTAGCAGGTCATGTGGGACTCTGTGTTCATTACGCGCTCTGTGTGTGTGTGTGTGCGCTCGCGCACGCTATGTATCTGATTGATCGTTTGTCCATTGTTCTGACTTAGACCTCATCTGGAACCTGTTTTAGCAGCTATAGATAAAGAGATCTCCTGCTGTGTGACTAGGGACTCCTGGTTCATGCCTGTGACCGTAAACACCTTCAGCATGGCTGGACATCGGGAGTGAGATTGATGCTAGAGAAGTCTTCAACCTCACATGGGACCCAGGTCAGAGAGGGCTCACACTTCTCTCCACAGCATTTTCTGCTACCTGTGCCAGATGTGTTTGTGGGTGACACACTTGTGTATGACAGCAGGAAGGTGTAGAGTTCAGTTTCCTCAGTGTGTGTGTTACCACGTGTATGCGACCACGTGAATGGTGCAGGTGGGGGTGTAATGACCATGCCTGTGACTGGCTGCCATCCCTCAGGAGAAGGATGGGTCAGAGAGGATGGAAAGACACCTCTCATTTACAGCAGGATATGTGCAACTTGTAGTGTGCATTTGGCCCGTGTGCATATGTGTTATTGGTGTATGTTTCTTGTTAGATTTTGGAATATTGTGTGGTCCTGTGTGTTTTGGTCATGTTTATGTAGAGTCTGAGTTATGCATATGTGGTATGTTGAGTGTTTACCAGGTATGTTATTTGTCACAAATGTTGATGTGCATTGTCAGTATGATGGTGGATGAGTGGTGCATCATTGTGTATTATGTATGTCTCACTTGGTATGTTATTTGTATATATGTATATAAGTATTGATGAGCTGAACCACGTATTGACGGTCCTTCACTTAGGATGCAACTTGCGACTGTGATCACATTGACTGTTTTCCTCATATCAGCAGTGTGTGTGTGTGTGTGTGTGTGTGTGATCTGAACCCATGACTTTACGTATTTCCTGAGGTGTCCTCCTTCTAGGGCTCCATAGGCTGAGAAAACCAAACTCTAAGCAACTCCCTGTTGCTGTAAACAGATCTCCTATCATTTACACTACCTCCGTGTGACTGAGTGCTCAGAGTTTTGCAACATTTCTTTACTTTCATTAGATGTCTCAACTAAAACAATACTTCAGGCACCACGCTGTGTGGCGTTATTAAGCAGAATCACCATAAAACAGCTGTGAGACCTTAAGAATGTTTCTTAAATCTTGGCCTCAGTATCCACATCTATAAAATGGAACAAATTACATCACCTTGTGAATCTTACTGAGGCCCTCAGCACATGTTTACTGTATAAATAGAAGCCAAAGTATTTGAGTATTTTTGGTCAGTTGAAAGTATACAAATATGAAAGATTAAATTACTGAGGGAGTGGACTAAGAAAAGTTTGGAAAACTTTGATCCTCACAGCTATAAAATAATATATTGTGCTTGGCTTCCCTAACCAACAAAAGGGGGGTTCCCATGTCTGCTGGTTAAGAGTGTGGTTCTGATCACACAAACATGTTAGACTGAACCCCTTGAAGTAGCTAATACTTAGTAACTTTTAATTTATAAAGAATGGTAATGCATACATATTAAAGTATATACATTACATAGCACATATGTTACACATACAGGTAAATCTATACTCATGTGTAACATTCGGTCCTCTACTGTGTTGTTGTGTACTTGCAGCATTTGTATCATTTCTGTTTCTATCTCTGAAAAGTTAAAATAGATTCATGAAGAGAAATCCTTATGCAGCTGGAAACAGGTCTAAAAATCTAGAACAGTAAGACTAATGAGTGCCTTTAATTAGGAAACATATGTAAAGTCCTCAGCCCTGTACCCAAATAACACCAAAATGTTCAGCATTATTATGAAGAAGAGTTCGTGGACTACTCTGGTTCTGGACATATTCAGGCATGGAGTGGCTTTCCCTGGCCACCCATTTATAGGCTGTTCACAAGTTTACAGTATGTCAGTGGGTACCAAAAGGAAGACAGGAGCAGTGGGATAACGCTCCAAAAACACTGAGTCAGCACTGGGGTCTCACCTTATTGTAGGAAGAAACAACGGATACCAGTCTTCCGGACTCATCCTCTGTTTCTGCCACAGTGAGTTAGTGTGGTGTGGCTCTGGCCTGGTGGAGGAATTATCCCTCCATGCCCGTCACCATATAAACTCACAGATGTGGGAAAATTA
This sequence comes from Saccopteryx bilineata, assembly GCF_036850765.1. Classification (NCBI taxonomy): domain Eukaryota; kingdom Metazoa; phylum Chordata; class Mammalia; order Chiroptera; family Emballonuridae; genus Saccopteryx; species Saccopteryx bilineata. The sequence goes on along the minus strand of NC_089491.1, from coordinate 12,972,348 downwards.
CTTTTCTTGCTCACTGCTGTGCCCTAGACCTTAGTAAAGGTCTCAACACACACTTAATGTTCAATAAATAATGATGAATGAAAGAATGAATGTTCGCTTTCTTCTGTGTTATGAAGACTTGCTGGTAGTTTTTCTAAAACCAGACTGGAATAGAGCAAAGATGAGAAATTAATAAGAGTGTATTTGAAACATAGTTTACCCAGAAAATTACAGTGTGAGACATAATGAACCTGGGCATCTTTTCCAGGTGGCTGAGATTCCCAAACCTCCTTCCTCCCCAGCAGACCGGGAGCAGCATGGGGCCCGAGAACCAGAGCAGCGTGTCCGAGTTCCTCCTCCTGGGGCTCCCCATGCGGCCAGGGCAGCAGCGCGGGTTCTTCACCCTGTTCCTGGGCATGTACCTGACCACGGTGCTGGGCAACCTGCTCATCATCCTGCTCATCAGGCTGGACTCCCGCCTGCACACGCCCATGTACTTCTTCCTTAGCCACTTGGCCTTCTCTGACATTTCTCTGTCATCCGTCACTGTCTGGAAGATGCTCACAAACATGAAGACTCGGCGACAATCCATCCCCTATGTGAGATGCATTGCTCAGATGTATTTTTTCATGTTTTTTCCTGGTGTTGACAATTTCCTTCTCCAGTGATGGCATATGACAGGTATGTGGCCATCTGTCACCCTCACTATACCGCCATCATGAGGGAGGAGCTGTGTGTGCAGCTGGTGGCTGGTTCCTGGATTTTTTCCTGTGTCAATGCCCTGTTGCACACCCTCCTCTTGGTTTGGCTCTCCTTCTGTGACAACACCATCAGCCACTTCTTCTGTGAACTCACTGCGCTCCTGAGGCTGAGCTGCTCTGACATCTCCCTCAATGAGCTGGTTATCTTTGCTGAGGGAAGAATGCTTTTCTTCCTGACTTCGGGTGTTCTTTTGGGCTCATATGTCCAAATAGGGACCATCATCCTGAGGGTCCCCTCCACTTAGAGACTTTTTATTTTTATTTTTATTTTTTATTTTTTTATAAATTTTTATTAATGTTAATGAGATGACATTAATAATTCAGGGTACATATATTCAAAGAAAACATGTCTAGATTATCTTGTCATTAAATTATGTTGCATACCCCTCGCCCAGAGTCAGATTGTCCTCCGTCACCCTCTATCTAGTTATCTCTGTGCCCCTCCCCCTCCCCCTAAATCTCTCCCTCCCTCCCTCCTGCGTCCTCCCTCCCCCCACCCCTGGTAACCACCACACTCTTGTCCATGTCTCTTAGTCTAATTTTTATGTTCCACCAATGTATGGAATCATGTAGTTCTTGTTTTTTTCTGATTTACTTATTTCACTCCGTATAATGTTATCAAGATCCCACCATTTTGCTATAAATGATCTAATGTCATCATTTCTTATGGCTGAGTAGTATTCCATAGTGTATATGTGCCACATCTTCTTTATCCAATCTTCTATTGAAGGGCTTTTTGGTTGTTTCCATGTCTTGGCCACTGTGAACAGTGCTGCTATGAACATGGGGCTACATGTGTCTTTACATATCAATGATTCTGAGGTTTTGGGATATATACCAGTAGAGGGATTGCTGGGTCATAAGGTAGTTCTATTTGCAGTTATTTGAGGAACCACCATACTTTCCTCCATAGTGGTTGTACTACTTTACATTCCCACCAACAGTGTATGAGGGTTTCTTTTTCTCCACAGCCTCTCCAACATTTGTTATTACCCGTCTTGTTGATAATAGCTAATCTAATAGGGGTGAGGTGGTATCTCATTGTAGTTTTGATTTGCATTTCTCTAATAACTAATGAAGCTGAGCATCTTTTCATATATCTGTTGGCCATTTGTATTTCTTCCTGGGAGAAGTGTCTGTTCATGTCCTCTTCCCATTTTTTTATTGGATTGTTTGTTTGTTTGTTGTTGAGTTTTATGAGTTCTTTGTAAATTTTGGATATTAGGCCCTTATCTGAGCTGTTGTTTGAAAATATCAGTTCCCATTTAGTTGGCTGTCTGTTTATTTTGATATCAGTTTCTCTTGCTGAGCAAAAACTTTTAATTCTGATGTAGTCCCATTCATTTATCTTTGCCTTCACTTCTCTTGCCATTGGAGTCAAGTTCATAAAATGTTCTTTAAAACCCAGATCCATGAATTTAGTACCTATGTCTTCTTCTATGTACTTTATTGTTTCAGATCTTATATTTAGGTCTTTGACCCATTTTGAGTTAATTTTAGTACACGGGGACAGGCTGTAGTCGAGTTTCATTCTTTTGCATGTGGCTTTCCAGTTTTCCCAACACCATTTGTTGAAGAGGCTTTCTTTTCTCCATTGTGTGTTGTTCGCCCCTTTATCAAAGATTATTTGACCATATATATGTGGTTTTATTTCTGGGCTTTCTATTCTGTTCCATTGGTCTGAGTGTCTATTTTTCTGCCAATACCATGCTGTTTTGATTATCGTGGCCCTATAATATAGTTTAAAGTCAGGTATTGTAATGCCCCCAGCTTCATTCTTTTTCCTTAGGATTGTTTTGGCTATTCGGGGTTTTTTATAGTTCCATATAAATCTGATGATTTTTTGTTCCATTTCTTTAAAAAATCTCATAGGGATTTTGATGGGAATTGCATTAAATTTGTATATTGCTTTGGGTAATATGGCCATTTTGATTATATTTATTCTTCCTATCCAAGAACAAGAAATATTTTTCCATCTCATTGTGTCTTTTTCTATTTCTCTTAGCAATGCTTGTAGTTTTCTTTATATAGGTCCTTTACATTCTTTGTTATGTTTATTCCTAGGTATTTTATTTTTTTTGTTGCAATCGTGAAGGGGATTATTTTTTTGAGTTTGTTTTCTAATATTTCATTGTTGGCATATAGAAAGGCTATGGACTTCTGTATGTTAATTTTGTATCCTGCGAACTTACTGTATTGGTTTATTGTTTCTAGTAATCTTTTTGTGGAGTCCTTCGGTTTTTCGATGTATAGGATCATATCATCAGCAAAAAGTGATACCTTTACTTCTTCTTTTCTGATATGGATGCCTTTTATTTCTTTGTCTTGTCTGATTACTCTGGCCAGAACTTCTAGCACCACGTTAAATAAGAGTGAAGAGAGTGGACACCCCTGTCGTGTTCCTGATTTAAGGTGGAAAGTCCTCAGTTTTACGCCATTTAATATGATGTTGGCTGATGGTTTATTATATATGGCCTTTATTATGTTGAGATATTTTCCTTCTATACCCATTTTGTTGAGAGTCTTAAACATAAAATTGTGTTGTATTTTATCAAAAGCCTTTTCTGCATCTATTGATATGATCATGTGGTTTTTGTTCTTTGTTTTGTTGATATGGTGTATTACATTAACTGTTTTACGTATGTTGAACCATCCTTGAGATTCTGGGATGAATCCCACTTGATCATGATGTATTATTTTTTTAATATGTTGTTGTATTCGATTTGCTAGTATTTTGTTTAGTATTTTAGCATCTGTATTCATTAGAGATATTGGTCTGTAGTTTTCTTTTTTTGTGCCATCCTTGCCAGGTTTTGGTATGAGGGTTATGTTGGCCTCATAAAATGTGTTTGGAAGTATTGCTTCTTCTTCAATTTTTTGGAAGACTTTGAGTAGAATAGGAACCAAGTCTTCTTTGAATGTTTGATAGAATTCACTAGTATAACCATCTGGGCCTGGACTTTTATTTTTGGGGAGGTTTTTAATAGTTTTTTCTATTTCCTCTCTGCTGATTGGTCTGTTTAGGCTTTCTGCTTCTTCATGACTCAGTTTAGGAAGGTTGTATTGTTCTAGGAATTTATCCATTTCTTCTAGATTGTTGTATTTGGTGGCATATAGTTTTTCATAGTATTCTACAATAATTCTTTGTATATCTATGATGTCTGTGGTGATCTCTCCTCTTTCATTTTGGATTTTATTTATTTGAGTCCTGTGTCTTTTTTCCTTGGTGAGTCTTGCCAAGGGTTTGTCGATTTTGTTGATCTTTTCAAAGAACCAGCTCCTTGTTTTATTGATTTTTTCTATAGTTTTTCTGTTCTCTATTTCATTTATTTCTGCTCTGATTTTTATTATCTCCTTTCTTTGGCTGGTTTACATTGTCTTTGTTCTTCTTTTTCTAGTTCCTTAAGGTGTGAAGTTAAGTGGTTTACTTCGGCTCTCTCTTGTTTGTTCATATAGGCCTGAAGTGATATGAACTTTCCTCTTATTACTGCTTTTGCTGCATCCCAGAGATTCTGATATGTCGTATTTTCATTTTCATTTGTCTGTATATATCTTTTGATCGCTGTGCTTATTTCTTCTTTGTCCCATTCATTTTTTAGAAGTATGTTGTTTGGTTTCCACAATTTTGTGGGGTTTTCCCCCTCTTTTTTACAGTTGAATTCTAGTTTCAAGGCTTTATGATCAGAGAATATGCTTGGCACAATTTCAATTTTTTTAAATTTGCTGATATTGTCTTTGTGGCCCAACATATGGTCAATTCTTGAGAATGTTCCATGTACACTAGAGAAAAATGTATACTCTGTCGCTTTGGGATGAAGTGTCCTGTAGATGTCTATCATATCCAGTTGTTCTAGTATTTCATTTAAGGCCACTATATCTTTATTGATTCTCTGTTTGGATGACCGATTTAGAGCCGTCAGCGGTGTATTGAGGTCTCCAAGTATGATTGTATTTTTGTCAGTTTTTGTTTTAAGGTCAATAAGTAGCTGTCTTATATATTTTGGTGCTCCTTGGTTTGGTGCATATATATTAAGGATTGTTATGTCTTCTTGATTCAGTGTCCCCTTAATCATTATGAAATGACCATTTTTGTCTCTGAGTACTTTTTCTGTCTTGTAGTCAGCATTATTAGATATGAGTATTGCTACACCTGCTTTTTTTTGGGTGTTGTTTGCTTGGAGTATTGTTTTCCAGCCTTTCACTTTGAATTTGTTTTTATCCTTGTTGCTTAGATGAGTTTCTTGTAGGCAGCATATAGTTGGATTTTCTTTTTTAATCCATTCTGCTACTCTGTGTCTTTTTATTGGTAAGTTTAATCCATTTACATTTAGTGTAATTATTGACACTTGTGGGTTCCCTATTGCCATTTTATAAATTGCTTTCTGTTAGTTTTGTATCTTGTTTGATTCTTCTCTTTTGTTTTTCTATGATTTGTTTTTGTTTGTTTGTATTCCATACTTCTTTCCTCTGTTGCTACCTTTTTTAAGTCAAGTGTTTTTGTGGTGGTTTTTTCAAGGGTGGTTACCATTAAGTAATGAAAAGGGTACCTACTATATTCATTGTAGTACCCTTTCTTGTGAGTATTTCTGCGCTTCATCATCCTTTGCTACTGTTAATCTTCATCCTTTCTCCCCTTTTTTTTTCTTTTGTTGTCACAGTTTAAGTTTGGTTTTATTGTTTTCTTGGTGGAGCTGTTACTTGTGGTTATGTTTTCTTTTGTTCTTTGAATCTGGTTGGAAAACCCCCTTTAGTATTTCCTGGAGTGGGGGCTTTCTGATGATAAATTCTCTCATCTTTTCTGTATTTGTGAATATTTTTATATCTCCTTCATACTTGAAGGATAGCTTTGATGGGTATAGTATTCTTGGCTAAAAGTTCCTCTCTTTCAGGGCTTTAAATATTGGGGTCCACTCTCTTCTAGCTTGTAGAGTTTCTGCTGAGAAATCTGATAATAATCTAATAGGCCTTCCTTTATATGTTGTATTCTTCTTTTCCCTGGCTGCCTTGAGAATTTTTTCTTTGTCATTGGTTTGTGTCATCTTCATTATGATGTGCCTTGGAGTAGGTTTGTTGGGGTTAAGAAAACTCGGTGTTCTGTTTGCTTCTTGAATTTGAGGCTTTAATTCTTTCCACAGGCTTGGGAAGTTCTCATCTATTATTTGTTTGAGTATATTCTCCATTCCATTTTCTTTCTCTTCTCCCTCTGATATACCTATTATTCTTATGTTATTCTTTCTGATGGAGTCAGACAATTCCTGTAGGGCTTTCTCGTTTTTTATTATTTTTGAGTCTCTTTCTTCTTCTCTCTGTTGTGCTTCAAGTTGCTTGTCTTCTATTTCACTGATCCTGTCTTCTATCTGGGCTGTTCTATTAGCTAAGCTTGTTACCTCATTTTTCAGCTCTTGAATTGAGTTTTTCATTTCTGTTTGATTTGTTTTTATAGTTTCAATTTCCCTGGTAATATATTCTTTGTGATCGTTGAGTTGTTTTCTGATTTCCCTAAATTGCCTTTCTGTGTTTTCTTGTATATCTCTGAGTATTTTTAAGATTTCTATTTTAAATTCTCTGTCATTTGGCTCCAAGGCTTCCAATATGTTAAATATTTTCTCCATAGATTTTTCCACATCTATTTGTGTTATCTCTCTGTCTTTTGTATCCATAATGTTCGATTTCCTTTTTCTTATTGGCATCTGAGGGTGGTCTTGATGATAGTGTTAATTAGAATTAATAAAAAATAAAAAGGAAAAGAAAAAAAAAGAAAAAAAGGAAAACACTCCACAAAAAAAAAAAGTAATAATTTATTATTTCCCCCTTTTTTCTTTCTTCTCTTCCCCTCATCTCACCTCCTTAGGAAAATATCGTGATGACCTGTGAATTATATTATACTAAATGGAACAAAAACTGCCTATAATGTAGGGCCTGATTTGGGGTGATTAGTTCAAGGGGCAAAAAAGGGAGTAGGGACCTACTAAATACAAAAAAAGGGAGAAAATCTTAGACAAGCATAAAATGATTTGCTTGTAAGTGATGGTCGACTAAGAGATATAATGAGAGGGATGAGAGCGAAACAGAAAAAAGGAGAGAAAAAACAATAATTAAAGAAGAAAAAAATAAAAATAATAAGTAAAAATCTGTTGTATTAAGTGGAGCGAAGACTAAATACAATGGAGACTTTGGGTTGGGAGGAATGCTAGTGAGTTAAAAAGCAATGTAAAAAGTGCCCAAAATGCCACAAAAACAAACAAATAAAGGAAAACCAAGAACAAAAGCAGAAGAAAAAAAAGAACAACAAAAAACCCACAAAAACTTGAGTCCTAAATTAAATAATTTGTTCGTGATTGAGGCTTAAATGGGAGGAAAAGTAAAAGGAGAAAAGAAGAAATGAATAGAAAGGAAAAAATAAGAGTAAGAGAGAAACGAAGGAAGAAAAAAAGGAAAGGAAAAAAAAACAAAAGGGGAGAGAGTGAGAGTTAAGGGTTTTGGAGTGTAACCCTAAAGGAGAGTTAGGATGAAGAAAAGAAATAAAATGTAACACTGATGGGTAGTGTAGTTCAAGAAAAGGGTAGCATAAGATGGGCAGAGAGTAAAAGGACCGAGGTGGAAGAAATAGAAATAATAATAAAGGCAATATGATAGAAGAAAGAAACAACAACAACAAAGAATTAGTGGAACAAGTTATAAAGTCTGTGGATTTTTCTTGATTTTGAGAGGTTAACTTCTTCCTTTTTTCTTTTCTCTCCCTCTTCCTGGTCGGTGACTCTACCCCAGGTTCTGCCCCTGTGTCACTCTTAGGTAGGAATTTGCAGTTGATGGGATTCTATGGCAATGTCATATAATTGGCTTTAGTCTCGCTGGTAGTCAAGGCTTGTTGGCATTTGCAGAGTCCAACAATGAGAGAGTTTGCTTTCCTGGAGTCTCTTTCCTAGTCTCCCCTTCCTGAATTAGCAGCCTGGTGATCCAGCTATGAGGCTGCCACTGCTTCTGTCTGGGGAGTAAGAGGCTCAAAGAGCTGGGAAATCCCCACTCTATCCTCACTCAGCGCAAGGCTCTGGGTAAGGTTCTGGCAGTCAGAGCCTCCAGCGTAATCAGGTGGGGCTGGGAGTCAATTGTTGTCAAGGTGACTGTTCAGCGCCTATCATTCAGTTGGACCACTCAACCCAGGCTTTCCACACTTGGTAGCCTGTTTTGGCTGGGAAGAAGAAGCACTAGTCGCTGTTTGCTTTATGGATCTTAATATCTGCCAAGTCCCTCTTGTTAGGTATATCCCTGAATATGGAGGCTCTGTCAATCAGAAGTTGCCCCCGCCCCTTTAGCAAAAGGCACTGAAAAATATCACGCCTCTTGTCTTGGATCGCTGAACTGGGAGAGATCTTATCAACTAGAGCCCCATGGGTGCGTAGATTTCGTGGGTTAAGCTAATTTCAGTGATTGGATCCGCAGCTGTGCTCCAGAAAGTATTTCAGGCTGCCTGCGCGCCCCTCCCCCCAACGCTTGATTGTTAGCTTGAATGGCTGGGTGAGGTGCCCCGCCCATGGAGAGAATCTCCTGACTAGGAAAGACAGCCTTGGCGCCCCTCCCGGACCGCGGCTCGGGGCACGCCAGTGGCCAGGGACCACAGCACGGGGTGCGCGCCCGGTTTCTCAGCACGCCAGTGGATGGGGACCGCGGCACAGGGCTTGCGCGCGGTTTCTCATCATGCCAGTGGTTGGACCGCGGCACGGGGGGGCATGCGCGTGGTTTCTCAGGGTATGCTGGGGCGGTCCCCAGTGCTCAGGCTGCCGTCCGGAGTGTGGGTGGGCAGCTGCACGTGTGGGTTGACTCACCACAGGTGTACTCCCTCCTCGGCAACAGTCCTTTTGCTTTCAGTGTGTGTGTGGAACTCCGGAATGCTCCGAGGATAAATTTTTCTGTTTCTAGTTGATAAATTTGTTGAGATTTTGGGGAGATCTGTTGGACGCGCTGCTCACGGCGCCATTTCCGTGATGTCACTCCACTTAGAGACTTTTTAAAGCCTTTTTAACCTATGGCTCCCATATCTTTGTGGTGTCCTTATACTATGGGACACTTGCAGGTGTTTACTTTTTCTCCTCCTCATGAGATTCCAAGGACATCACTGCTTCGGTCATGTACACGGTAGTTACCCCCATGCTGAACCCCTTCATCTACAGCCTGAGGAACAGAGATATCAAACAGGCCTTGGAAACGTGTGTCAACAGGGTAAACGTCTTTAAGTGGAAATCACTACATCCTCTTATTGCAGTCAATAGAAAGTGAGATATAGCTCCTAAAATGATTGTATTGTTGCCATCTCTATATAACTTTACTAAATATGCACTCTGTTGGCATGTATGTGTTGTTAATATGTTAATGAGATCATATTTTTGTACCTGGATCTTTAATACTTATTTATTCCTGATTTATATATTTTTCTTGTTCAGCATCACTTTCAAGATATATGCAAAATATTATGCAAAACATTACACAATTGTATATGCAGATTTGTCTTTTTTTCCTTTGAGATATGTCAGGTTTGGTGTATATTGTGAGTATACTCTGATTTAGCATCATGATATGCTCCCGATGAAACCTGCTATTTTTAGAAAGCTTCTTCAATAAGTGCTGCTGAGAAAATTGAAAAGCCACATACAAATGAAAGAAACTTGACTACAATCTGTCTCCCCACCAAAAAATTAATTCAAAATGGATCAATGTCCTAAATATAAGATTCAAAAGAATAAATTACATAGAAGAAAGCATAAGTACTAAGCTCAGGGACCTTAACTATAGAGAACAATTTATGATTTTGATCTCAAAGGCAAGGGAAATAAAGGCAAAAATAAATGAGTGGAAGTATATCAAACTACAGAGCTTCTGCACAGCAAAAGAAATGGGCAATAAAACAAATAGGCTGCTGACTAGATGGGAAATGATAGTTGAAAAAAACAGCTCTGATACAGAGTTAATATCCAAAAGATATCAAGAACTCACAATGCTCAGCAACAAACAAGCAAACAATCCATTTAAAAACTGGGGAGAGGACCTGAACAGACACTTCTCCCAAGAGGACATACAAGAGGCCCACAGGTATATGAAAAGATGCTCATCTGAGAGTGACATCAGAGAAATGGTGGCATGAGAGATTCTCCCTATCTCTCCCCTTGAAATTTCAACAAATTTAACAACTAAACCTAGAGGGGAAAAAAACCTTAGGAGCACCTGAAATTTACACACACCAGACAAAGGTATGATTGGGTGAAAAAGCAGCTGAACATACAAGATGGAGAACCGGGCATTTCACTTTCCACGCTGATCTGAGGTAGGGCACTTTCCAGGCAAAGAGGAGAGGCTGAACTAATAGAAATGGAGTGGAGGTGGGGCGGGCGCCCAAACAAAGGAAAGATCACACTGGCTCTGCCTGAGATCACGGACACCGGGTGTACAAACGGGTGGTGGGATCCACCTAGAATTACCAGCACAGGGTGCCTGCGTGGGCAGGCGCCAGCATCTGTGTGTATTCCTAGGAGCGCTAGTGACTCCTCCTAGCATCACCAGCACAGGGAGCGAGCCAGTGCACATGCACCGAGATGCTTTGCCTGAGATTAACAACGCTGGGCACCTGCGTGAGCACCAGCCTTTTTGGGTACTCCTGGCTCCACAATTCCCAGCACAGGGCATGTGCAGGAGTGCTAGGCTCAATTTAGCATCACCAGCATGGGGAGCAAATGGGCACTCATGCAGGCTGAGGTGCTTTGCCCGAGATTAAAAATGCCTTGCACCTGTGTAAGTACCAGCATTTTTGGTTACTCCCGGCTCTACAATCCCCAGTACTGGGCACCTGCAGGGGCACCAGCATCTTTGGGCATTACCAGCTCCATGACCTCCAGCACCAGGGGTGCACATGGGCCAAAATTTTTGGCCTGAGATTGCCCGGCCTGGACACCTGAATGGTGGCTGCAACCATCTGTGTGCAGTCATGGGAGCTGGACACACATGGGGCCTGTTGCAGGCTACCAAGCAGCGCAAGCAGAAAAAGCCCATAGAGATGAAAACTGTAGTGCACTAGCCATGCCAGATAAGCCCACCAGCCCATAGAATTTTGCCTGCATGTAACAGAAAGGAACTTGACCCTTGGTCTGTGCCCTGCCCTTTCTGCTCATGCTGGTGACTCTATTTCCAATTGCTTCCCCAGAACTGTGCTTTGAGCAGCATTGGAGGGGACCTGGCTATGCATAGATTCTCATGCTGCGAGGACAGTAACTGAGGCAGACCCCACAGCTAAGTCTCCAGGCTGCTAGCTCCAGTGGGAAGGACGTGCGGAGGTGTGCCTGGAAAACTGAGACTTCCATTACTAGAGCCAGATAATTGCAAAACCCTAATAAACCCACCTGCCAACAGGACTGAGGCCCAGCCTACATCATTGCCATGGCAACAAGGCAACAGACCTCTGTCCAAGAGATGTGCAGAGGCAAAGCTCGTAGCACAGTGCCACCCACTGAAAAAAAAAAGGAAAAAACTACCTCTCAAAAGCAGGGAAAGATTTACACTTCTTTTTAAGTGTTTTTGTCATTTTTACTTCTTTCCTTTTTCTTTTTGTTTCTTTTTTATTATTTTCCTTTTGAACTACATTATCCACAGTTGTTATATTTTTCATTCTTGTTTTTTTGTGAGGGTTTCATTTTAGAAACCTTTAATTTCTGTTTTTTTTCCTTTCTCTTTTTCTTTCTCTTTGTTTTGTTTTTTATTTTTTGTCCTTTACTTCTCTTTATTCTCCCTTCTCATTTCTTATTTATTTTTTAGTTTAATTTTATTTAATTTTATTTTCTCTTATTCCATCATCACTTATCATCAAATTATTATATTTCAAACTCATATTTTTCTTTGTGATATTTTGCTTGTTTTTGACTACATTTTTTTCTCTATTCTGTTATCTCTCCTCAGTTTCTTCTCTTTATTTTCTGTAGTTTTTGTTCCACTTAGAACAATAGAATTTTCATTTTTCCACTTTTTTTCAATTTTTTTTTACTTTCTTACTTATCTCTTATTAGTGTTTTAAAAATACTGCTCTCAAATGCCATTAAGGAAAAATAAATCAAATAGTATGACAAAAGACAGAGATGTAGCTCAGATAGATGATAAAAAAATCTCTAGAAAAAAATTTCGATTACTTGGAAACCTTAGAGTTAAATGACAGGGAATTCAAAATTGAAGTTCTAAAAATACTTAGTAATATACAGGAAAGCTCTAAAAGGCAATCTAATGAGCTCAAAAAACAATTTAATGAACAAAAAGAATACTTCATCAAGAAAATTGAAACTATAGAAAGGAATCAAACACAGATGAAAAACTCAATACATGAATTGAAAAATGAGGTGACAAGCTTAGCTAATAGAACAGGCCAGATAGAAGAGAGAATTAGTGACATAAAAGACAGGCAGTTAGAGATACTACAGAGAGAAAAAGAGAGAGACTCACAAATTTATAAAAATGAGAAATCTCTATAGGAATTGTCCGACTCCATCAGAAAGAGCAATATAAGAATAACGGGTATATTAGAAGTAGAAGAGAGAGAAAAAGGAATGGAGAAAATATTCAAACATAATGATCAATAAGAATTTCCCAAGCCTGTGGAAAGAATTAGGGCCTCCAAAAAACAAACAGAACACCGAGTTACCTTAACCCAAACAGACCTACTCCAAGGCACATTGTAATGAAATTATCACAAATTGATGACAAAGAAAAAATCCTCAAGGCAACCAGGGGAAAGAAGACTACAGTATATAAAGGAAGGCCCATTAGGTTATCATCAGATTTCTCAGCAGAAACTCTGCAAGCCAGAAGAGAGTAGACCCCAATATTTAAAGTACTAAAAGAGAGGAACTTCCAACCAAGAATACTATATCCATCAAAGCTTTCATTCAAATATGAAGGAGAAATAAAAACATTCACAGATATAGAGAAGATGAGAGATTTTATCACGAGAAAATCCTCACTTCAGGAAATACTAAAGGGGGTTATCCAACCAGACACAAAGAACAAAACAAAACAAAATTACAAGTAAAAGCTTTAACAAGAGCACAACAAAAACAAGAATAATCTGTAACAACCAAAACAAAAAAGGGTAGAAGACAAAAATTAGCAGTAACAGAGAAAGGAGTGCAGAAGCACTCATGAGATAATGGACTACAATGAATATGATATATATTCTTTTAATTACCTAATGGTAAACACCCCTGAAAATACCACTACTGAAACACATGGCTTAAAAAAAGAAGAAACAGCCTGACCAAGCAGTGGCGCAGTGGATAGAGCATTGAACTGGGATGTGGAGGACCCAGGTTTGAGACCCCAAGGTCGTCAGCTTGAGTGCAGGCTCATCTAGTTTGAGAAAGGCTCAGCAGCTTGAGCCCAAGGTCACTGACTCGAGCAAGGAGTTACTCAGTTTGCTGTAGCCCCCCGGTCAAGGCACATATGAGAAATCAATCAATGAACAACTAAGGAATTGCAACGAATTGATGTTTCTTATCTCTCTCCCTTCCCATCTGTCTGTCACTATCTATCTCTCTCTCTGATTCTCTCTGTCTCTACCACTAAAATAAAAGAAGAAACAGAGGAAAAAAATATGGAATACAACCAATTAAAACAAATGACAGAAAAACAAAAGAGAAAAACCAAACAAGAAATACAGCTATTAGAAAGCATTATATAAAATGGCAATAGGAAACCTTCAAGTGGCAATAATTACATTAAATGTAAATGGATTGAACCAATAAAAAGATACAGAGTAGCAGAATGGATCAAAAAAGAAAACCCAACTGTATGCTGCCTACAAGAAACAGACCTAAGCCACAGGGATAATATAGACTCAAAGTGAAAGGCTAGAAAGTGATTCTCCAAGAAAATAATACTCAAAGAAAAGCAGGTGTAGTCACACTCATATCTAACAATGCTGACTACAAGACAATAAAAGTAATCAGAGACAAAGATGATCATTTCATAATGATAAAAGGGACATTGAATCAAGAAGATATAACACTTCTTAATATATATGCACCAAACCAGGGAGCACCAAAGTATATAAGACATCTACTAACTGATCTAAAAATAAAAACTGACAAAAATACAATCATACTTGAATATCTCATACACTGCTGACAGCTCTAGATCATTCATCCAAAAAGAAAACTATTAAATAAATATTGGCCTTAAACAAAACACTACAATAATTGGATATGATAGACATCTACAGGACATTTCATACCAAAACATCAGAGTATACATTATTCTCCAGTGTGCATGGAACATTCTCAAGAATTGACCATATGTTGGGACACAAAACTAACATCAACAAATTCAGAAAGATTGAAATTATACCAAGCATATTCTCTGACTATAAAGCTTTGAAACTAGAATTCAACTGTAAAAAAGAAGTAAACAAACCCACAAAAATGTGGAAATTAAACAACATACTTCTAAAAAATGACTGGGTCAAGAAGAAATAAAAGCAGAGATCAAAAGGTATATACAGACAAATGAAAATGACAAGTCATATCAAAATCTCTGGGATGCAGCAAAAGCAGTAAGAGGAGGAAAGTTCATATCATTACAGGCTTATATAAAAAGACAAGAGAGAAGCCAAGTAAATAACTTAACATCACATTTTAAGGAACTAGAAAAAAAAAAGGCAACCCAAAATCAGCAGAAGAAAGGAAATAATAAAAATTAGAGCAGAAAAAAATTAAATAAAGAGCAGAAAAACAATAGATAGAATCAATAAAACAAGGAGCTAGTTCTTTGAAAAGATCAACAAAATTGACAAACCCTTGACAAGACTCACTAAGGAAAAAAGAGAAAGGACTCATATAAACAAAATCCAAAATGAAAGAGGATAAATTACCATAGATATCATAGATATACAAAGAATTATCCTAGAATACTATGAAAAACTATATGCCACCAAATTTAACAATCTAGAAGAAATAGATAAATTCCTAGAACAATACAATCTTCCTAAACTGAGTCATGAAGAAGCAGAAAGCCTAAACAGAACCATAAGCAGAAAGGAAATAGAAACAACTATCAAAAACCTCCCCAAAAATAAAAATCCAGAGAAGGACGACTATACTAGTGAATTCTATCAAACATTCAAAGACGTTTTGGTTCCAATCCTACCCAAAGTTTTCAAAAAAAAGTGAAGAAAAAGCAATACTTTCAAACACATTTTATGAGGACAACATAACCCTCATACCAAAACCTGGCAAGGACAACACAAAGAAAAGTACAGACCAATATCTCTAATGAATACAGATGCAACAATCCTAAACAAAATACTAGCAAATTGAATATAACAACACATTAAAAAAAATAACTCATCATGATCAAGTGGGATTCTTCCCAGAATCACAAAGATGGTTCAACATATGTCAAATAATTAATGTAATACATCATATCTTCAAAACAAAGAACAAAAACCATATGATCCTATCAATAGATGAAGAAAAGGCATTTGATAAAATACATCATTTTATGTTTAAAACACTTAAAAATGGGTATAGAAGGAAAATATCTCAACATTATAAAGGCCATTTATGACAAACCATCAGCTAAAATCATATTAAATGGCAAAAAACTGAAAACTTTTTCTCTTAAATCAGGAACAAGACAGAGTTGTCCACTCTCTCCACTCTTATTTAACGTGGTGCTAGAAGTTCTAGCCAGAGCAATCAGACAAGAGAAAGAAATAAAAGGCATTCATATTGAGAAAGAAGAAGTAAAGGTTTCACTTTTTGAAGATGATATAATCCTGTATATAAAATACCCCAAAGACTCCACAAAAAGACTGTTAAAAACAATAAACCAATACAGTAAGGTTGTAGGATACAAAATTAACATACAGAAGCCAATTGCTTTCTTATATGCCAATAATAAAAATCCAAACAATGAACTAAAAAATAAATCTCTTTTATGATTCCAACAACAATAATAAAATAAAATACCTAGGGATAAACATAACAAAGAATGTAAAGGACCTATATAATGAAAACTACAAAGTACTGTTAAAGGAAATTGAAAAAGACACAATAAAAAGGAAAAATATTTCTTGTTCCTGGATAGGAAGAATAAATACAGTTAAAATGACCATATTACCCAAAGTAATATACAAATTTAATGCAATTCCAATCAAAAATCCAATGTCACTTTTTAAAGAAATGGAACAAAAAATCATCAGGTTTATATGGGACCATAGAAAATCCCAAATAACCAAAGTAATACTAAGGAAATAAATAAAATGAAGCTGGGGGCATTACGATACCTGACTTCAAATTATACTACAGAGCCATGATAATCAAAACAGGATGGTATTGGCAGAAAAATAGACATTCAGACCAATGGAACAGAATAGAGAGCCCAGAAATAAAACTACATATATATGGACAAATCATCTTTGATAAAGGAGCCAAAAACCCACAATGGATAAAAGAAAGACTCTTTAATAAATGGTGCTGTGAAAATTGGAAAGCCACGTGCAAAAGAATGAAACTCAATTACGGTTTGTCTCCTTGTACAAAAATTAATTCTAAATGGATTAAACACCTAAATATAAAATCTGAAACAATAAAGTACATAGAAGGAAACATAGGTACTAAACTCATGGACCTTGGCTGTAGAGAACTTTTTATGAATTTGACTCAAAAGGCAAGGGAAATAAAGGCAAAGATAAATGAATGGGACCACATCAGACTAAGAAGTTTTTGCAAAGCAAAAGAAACAGACAGCAGAACAAACAGATGTCCAATTAAATGGGAGATGATACTTTTGAACAACAGCTCAGATAAGGGGCTATCCAAAATATATAAAGAACTCACAAAACTCAACAACAAACAATCCAATAAAAAAAAAGGGAAGAGGACACAAACAGACACTTCTCCCAAGAAGAAATATGAATGTCTAATAGATATATGAAAAAATGCTCATCTTCACTAGCTATTAGAGAAATGCAAATCAAAACTACAATGAGATATCACCTCACACATATTAGATTAGCTATTATCAACAAGTCAGGTAATAACAAGTGTTAGAGAGGCTGTGGAGAAAAAGGAACCCTCATTCACTGTTGGTGGGAATGTAAGTAGTACAACCATTATGGAAGAAAGTATGGTGGTTCCTCAAAAAATTAAGAATAGAACTACCATATGACCCAGCAATCCCTCTACTGGGTATATACCCTCCAAACTCAAAATTACTGGTATGTAGAAACATGCAGCCCCATGTTGATTGCAGCATTTTCACAGTGGTCAAGACATGGAAACAACCAAAAAGTCCTTCAATAGAAGTTGGATAAAGAAGATGTGGTACATATAGACTATAGAATACTACTCAGCCAAAAGAAATGATGACATAGGATCATTTACAGTAACGTGGATGGACCTTGATAACATTATACTGAGTGAAATAAGTAAATCAGAAAGAAACTAGGAACTGCTTAATTCCATAAATAGGTGGGACACAAAATTGAGACTCATGGACATAGATAAGAGTGCAGTGGTTACCAGGGGGAGGGGAAGGGAAGAGAGGGAGGGGACGATGGGATAGGAGAGCATAAAGAAAACCAAATAATGGGTAAAGGAGGATGATGATTTGACTTTGAGTGATGGATATACAACTTAATCAAATGTCAAAATGATCTGGAGATGTTTTCTCTAAATCATGTGCTCTAGTTGACCAATGTCACCCTGTTAAAATTAATTGTCTAAATAAAATTATTTTTTTAAAAAGATGCTCATCTTCATTAGCTACTAGAGAAATGAAATCAAAACTACAATGAGATACCACTTCACAACTGTTAGATTGGCTGTTATCATCAAGACAGGTAGTAACAAGTGTTGGAGAGGCTGTGGAGAAATAAGAATCCTCATCCACTGATGGTGGGAATAAAAATTAGTACAACCATTATGGAAGAAAGTATGTGATTCCTCAAAAAATTAAGAATAGGGAGAGACAAGATGGCGCTGGAGTAGGCGAACGTACCAGCATCTACCTCCCAGAACCAATGTGGATTACAAACTAATTTTATGAACTATCAACTGGAAAAACCAACTTTGGACTAAACTAAAAGGACTCTTCAACCCAGGAACGCTGAAGAAGCCACCCAGAGACTGGTAGGAAAAGCGGAAACGCGGAGAGGGCTGCCCAGCTTCTCGGAGCGAACGGCAGCAGGGAGAGACTCGCGTGGCGGGAAGTGAGTTTAGCAGAGGGGAAAGGGCCCTGAGCCCCAGGAACAAAGCCCCAGCCTGCAGCCCCAGAGCCCAGAAGAAGCATAAGGACAGTATTTAGCTGGAAACAAGTCAGGATACTGTTTGTGAGAGAGTCTGATTTCTCAGACCCAGGATCCTTCTTAAAGGGACCATGCAGAACATCTCTCTCACAAACAATCACCTGGGGCTCCTGGAGACAGAGGGAGAGGGGAGAGAACCACAGTAACAGGAAGAGAGTGCAATCTAGGAGGCATAGGGAGAAACATTTTTGGGAGATAGCCACTCTAACCCCTGGGACAAGTCACTCCCCAAAGCTGAAGTGAATATTTCCCCCGGAAACAGCAATACCAGCAAAGGGAAGCAGGAGAGCAGCCAAACAAGCTCCCCCGCGGCATTCAGAGCAGAGTCGCATAGAAGGAGGGAGCTTTCGGGTCTACAGTAGTGAGTCTTAGGGTCCGAGCTGCAACGCCCCCACCCACACGGCTGAGGGCACACTGGAGAGTGGGCGGCAGTGGGAGACAAAAGTGTGGTTCTGCTGGCAGGGGCAGAAGCCGGCTGGCCACCACTGGGCTCAGGTGTGAGCTCAATCTTGCCCGGCTAGGGAGAAGGGGGCGTGCAAAAGCGGCTAAGCTCAGCTGCTGGCAGCCTGTAATCCAGCCTCCGGGAGAAGGGCGGGAAACCCAGAAAGGGTAGAAACCAGCCCCGGAGCAAGGGCAGAGGAGCACATCCCTGCCCCGCCTGTGCAACCCAGGCTTGCGATCTGACTTGGTAGCAGGCTCCTCCCGCGGGGGTGGAGCCAAAAGCCCAGAAGAGGCGGAATTCCGCTACGAAGCTGAGCTTGGGCATGCAGCCTTTCCTGGTGGTAGAGCCAAGGCTAGCAGCTGTTCCTTGAGTGGGATCATCCTGCAAAGGCAGGGCGAAAGCTCGGAAACAGGCGGAGACCCGCAGCTGAGCAAAGGTGCTCGCCAGTGCCCTCAGGACCGAGCATAACATCACACACGGGGGCGGGGCAAAGGCCAAGGCCACCAACCCTTGTGCACCCGAGCACGTGATCACAGCCACTCTCGTGAAGAGAAAATGCGAAGGCAGAGAAATACAACAAAAATAAACCAAGAGAAATCCCCAGAAAAGGACCTAAGTGAATCAGATATAACCAAATTACCAGATGCAGAGTTTAAAATAACGATTGTTAGGATGCTCAAAGATATTAGAACCACCATAGATGGCCATTACGAAAACCTAAATAAAGAGATAACAAATATAAAAAAGGACATTGAAATAATAAAAAAGAATCAGACAGAAATGACAAAAACAATTTCTGAAATAAAGAATACAATGGAAGGAATTAAAAGCAGGATGGATGAAGCAGAGAATCGAATCAGTGAGTTAGAGGACACAATAAATAAAGGCACAGTCGCAGAGCAGAAAAAAGAAGAGACTCAAAAAGTCTGAGGAAACTCTAAGAGAGCTCTGTGACAACATGAAGAGAAATAACATCCGCATCATAGGGGTTCCTGAAGAAGAAGAGAAAGAACAAGGGATAGAGACTTTGTTCAAACATATTTTAGCGGAAAACTTCCCCCAATTAAGGCAGGAAAATGTTTCACATGTTCAGGAAGCACAGAGAACTCCATTAAGGAGAAATCCAAAGAAACCAACACCAAGACACATCATAATTAAATTACCAAAGCTAAAAGATAAAGAGAAAATATTAAAAGCTGCTAGAGAAAAAAAGACAATCACCTACAAAGGAGCCCCCACAAGGATGACTTCTGACTTTTCAACAGAAACACTTGAGGCCAGAAGGGAATGGCAAGAAATATTCAAAGTAATGCAGAACAAGAACCTACAACCAAGACTACTTTATCCAGCAAGGCTATCATTTAAAATTGAAGGAGAAATAAAAAACTTTACAGACAAAAAAAAACTAAAGGATTTTACTACAACCAAACCAAGGCTGCAAGAAATGCTAAGGGACCTGTTGTAAACATATCAAAGGAAAAAAATAATATAGCAAAAGAGAAAAACAGTTTTAAAGAAAAAAAAATGGCAATAAACAATTACATATCAGTAATAACCTTAAATGTTAATGGATTAAATGATCCGATCAAGAGACATAGGGTAGCTGCGTGGATAAGAAAACAGGACCCATACATATGCTGTCTACAAGAGACACACCTTAAATCAAAAGATGCACACAGACTGAAGATAAAAGGATGGAAAAAAATATTTCACGCAAATGGAAATGAAAAAAAAGCTGGGGTAGCAATACTTATATCAGACAAAATGGACTTTAGAACAAAGACCATAGTTAGAGATAAAGAAGGTCACTACATAATGATAAAGGGAGCAATCCAAAAGGAAGATATAACCATTATAAATATCTACGCACCTAATATAGGAGCACCTAAATATATAAAGCAGACTTTGATAGACATAAAGGACGAGATCAACAGCAATACTATAATAGTAGGAGATTTCAATACCCCATTAACATCATTAGATAGGTCCTCAAGAAAAAAAATTAACAAAAAAACAGCAGATTTAAAGGACATATTAGATGAACTCGATTTAATAGATATCTTCAGAACCTTTCACCCTAAAAGAGCAGAATATACATTCTTTTCAAGAGCTCATGGGACATTCTCTAGAATAGACCACATGTTAGGGCACAAAAGCGGGCTCAACAAATTTAAGAAGATTGAAATCATATCGAACACTTTCTCTGATCACAATGGCATTAAACTAGAAATCAACCACAATAGAAAAACTGAAAAACATTCAAACACTTGGAAACTAAATAGCATGTTATTAAACAATGAATGGGTTAACACTGAGATCAAAGAAGAAATTAAAAAATTCCTAGAAACAAACGATAATGAGCATACATCAACTCAAAATTTATGGGACACAGCAAAAGTAGTCCTGAGAGGGAAGTTTATAGCATTACAGGCATACCTCAAGAAGCTAGAAAAAGCTCAAATAAACAACTTAACCCTGCATCTAAAAGAACTAGAAAAAGAACAGCAAGTAAAGCCCAGAGCTAGTAGAAGGAAGGAAATAATAAAGATCAGAGCAGAAATAAGTGACATAGAGGCTAAGGAAACAATACAGAGGATCAATGAAACCAGGAGCTGGTTCTTTGAAAAGGTAAACAAGATCGATGAACCTTTAACAAGACTCACCAAGAAAAAAAGAGAGAGGACTCAGATAAATAAAATTAGAAACGAGAGTGGAGAAATAACAACTGACACAACAGAAATACAAAATATTGTAAGAAAATACTATGAAGAACTGTACGCCAAAAAACTAGACAACCTAGATGAAATGGACAAATTCCTTGAATCATAGAATCTTCCAAAAATCAATCTGGAAGAATCAGAAAACCTAAACAGACCAATTACAACAAATGAGATTGAAACAGCTATCAAAAAACTGCCAAAAAAGAAAAGTCCTGGGCCTGATGGCTTCACAAGTGAATTCTACCAAATATTCAAAGAAGAACTAACTCCTATCCTTCTCAAGCTATTTCAAAAAATTCAAGAGGAAGGAAGACTTCCAAACTCCTTTTATGAGGCAAGCATAATTCTGATTCCAAAACCAGGCAAAGACAACAGAAAAAAAAAAATTATAGGCCAATATCCCTGATGAACTTAGATGCAAAAATCCTCCATAAAATATTAGCAAACCGGATCCAGCAATATATGGAAAAAATCATACAACATGATCAAGTAGAATTTATTCTTGGGAGGCAAGGCTGGTACAATATTCGCAAATCAATCAATGTGATTCATCACATAAACAAAAGGAAGGAGAAAAACCACATGATAATTTCAATAGATGCAGAAAAAGCATTTGATAAAGTCCAGCACCCATTCATGATCAAAACTCTCAGCAAAGTGGGAATACAGGGAACATACCTCAACATGATAAAGGCCATCTATGACAAACCCACAGCCAACATAATGCTCAATGGGCAAAAATTAAAAGCTATCCCCTTAAGATCAGGAACAAGGCAGGGTTGCCCCCTTTCACCACTCTTATTCAACATAGTTCTGGAAGTCCTCGCCACAGCAATCAGACAAGAAAAAGAAATAAAAGGCATCCAAATTGGAAAAGAAGAAGTAAAACTATCATTATTTGCAGATGACATGATATTGTATATAAAAAACCCTAAAGTTTCAGTAAAAAAACTACTAGACCTGATAAAAGAATTTGGCAAGGTGGCAGGATATAAAATCAATACTCAGAAATCAGAGGCATTTTTATACACTAATAATGAAGTGTCAGAAAGAGAAATCAGGGAATCAATCTCCTTTACCATTGCAACCAAAAAAATAAAGTACCTAGGAATAAATCTAACCAAGGAGATTAAAGACTTGTACTCAGAAAATCATAAAACATTGATAAAAGAAATCAGGGAAGATACGAATAAGTGGAGGCATATACCATGCTCATGGTTAGGAAGAATAAACATCATTAAAATGTCTATATTACCCAAAGCAATTTATAAATTCAATGCAATACCAATGAAAATACCAATGACTTACTTCAAAGACATAGAACACATATTCCAAAAATTTATATGGAACCAAAAAAGAACACGAATAGCCTCAGCAATCCTGAAAAGGAAGAAAAAAGTGGGAGGTATCACACTTCCAGATATCAAGTTATATTATAAGGCCATTGTACTCAAAACAGCATGGTACTGGCATAAGAACAGGCACATAGATCAATGGAACAGAACAGAGAACTCAGAAATAAACCCACAGCTCTATGGACAACTGATATTTGACAAAGGAGGTAAGACAATACAATGGAGTAAAGACAGCCTCTTCAACAAATGGTGTTGGGAAAACTGGACAGCTACCTGCAAAAAAATGAAACTAGACCACCAACTTACACCACTCACAAAAATAAACTCAAAATGGATAAAAGACTTGAATGTAAGCCATGAAACCATAAGCATTTTAGAAGAAAACATAGGCAGTAAGCTCTCTGACATCTCTTGCAGCAATATATTTGCTGATTTGTCTCCACAGGCAAGTGAAATAAAAGACAGGATAAACAAATGGGACTTTATCAAACTAAAAAGCTTCTGCACAGCTAAAGACAATAAGAACAGAATAAAAAGACAAACTACACAATGGGAGAATATATTTGACATAGCATCTGATAAGGGGTTAATAACCAAAATTTATAAATAACTTGTAAAACTTAATACCAGGAAGACAAACAATCCAATCCAAAAATGGGCAAAAGAAATGAATAGACATTTCTCCAAAGAGGACACACAGATGGCCAATAAGCATATGAAAAAATGTTCAACATTATTAATGATTAGAGAAATGCAAATTAAAACCACAATGAGATATCACCTCACATTAGTCAGAATGGCGCTTATCAATAAAACAACACAGAATAAGTGCTGGCGAGGATGTGGAGAAAAGGGAACCCTCCTGCACTGCTGGTGGGAATGCAGACTGGTGCAGCCACTGTGGAAAACAGTATGGAGATACCTCAAGAAATTAAAAATCGAACTGCCTTTTGACCCAGCTATCCCACTGTTAGGAATATACCCCAAGAATACCATAGCACTGTTTGAAAAGAAGAAATGCACCCCCATGTTTATGGCAGCATTGTTCACAATAGCAAAGATTTGGAAACAGCGCAAGTGTCCATCAGAGGATGAGTGGATTAAAAAGCTTTGGTATATATATACTATGGAATACTACTCAGCCATAAGAAATGATGACATAGGATATTTTACAACAACATGGATGGGCCTTGATAACATTATACTGAGTGAAAGAAGTAAATCAGAAAAAACTAAGAACTATATGTTTCCACACATAGGTGGGACATAAAGATCAGACTCAGAGACATGAACAACAGTGTTGGGGTTACAGAGTGGGGGGAGGAGAGGGAGGTGGTTGGGGGAGGGGAGGGGCACAAAGATCATGGCTTTTCAGCATTGGCCATATTCCCCCCTTAATCTATAGACAGACAGCAAATATTTACGTATGGTGTTCCCACTATAAAGACTGCTGTCTTAGGGACAAATGCTGACAAACTATTTCAGCAGTTCCTCCTTCTTCAAAGACTTATATGTAAACATAGAGCTCCATGTTTCATAGGACGTACTCAAGCTCACTCCAGGCTTCCTGGTGCTTTAGCACAAGGGAATGCCCCTCCCCCTTTTTTTTTTGTATTTTTTTTTGTATTTTTTTATTTATTTATTTTTTTTTTTGTATATTTCTGAGGATGGGGCCACTTAACTATGTTTTGCCTGAATATTCAGGTTCTTTATTCTTCCCTCAAAGATCTCTGTTGTGGGTGTTGATAGTCCTATTTTCTGCTGCTTTGCTTAATATATAGTGTTTCCTTTATTCCTCCTACCTCAATGCCCCACTCATATTTCAGGCTGGGACCTACTCTTAATTTAGAGCTCTCTTTCCTCCTTTTGCCAACTTGTATTATGAATTTACCTTTGCCACCCAGCTTAGTGTATCCCAAGGTTCTCTTTACCAGGCCACAGTCACAGAGCTCCAGGGAAAAGCAACCTGGTCTCAACTCTCCAGGCAGAGGAGAAGGGAGGCAAGCAGACAGACTCCTGCATGCGCCTGACTGGGATCCACCTGGCATGCCTACCGGGGGGAATGCTCTGCCCATCTGGGATGTTGCTCTGTTGCAACCGGAGTCATTCTAGCAACTGGGGCAGAGGCCATGGGGCCATCCTTAGTGCCCAGGGTGGATTTGCTCTGGTGGAGCCTTGGCTGTGGGCGGGAGGAGAGGGACCGGGAGGGGGGAGAGAGGGAGGGGTGGAGAGGTAGATGGGCACTTCTCCTGTGTGCTCTGGCCGGGAATCGAACCCGGGATTCCTGCACACCAGGCCAATGACTCCAACGGGTCTACCATATCATGCTTTTTACTTAAAAAAAAAAAATTTACATTTCTTTTGAAAGCTGATGAACAGGAGACACCAAATCTACCTTCTTTATTAGATCTAGCTAATGACACTGTTCTGTCTTTTTTCCAAATAGTTCCAGATATATGGAAAAGATTTATATAGGCGGATGGGGATCCTCAAACCCCTCAGCGAGATCTTCTGAGAATGGCTTTTAAGATACCTAGAGGCAGAAAAAGCCCAATAGAGATCAGGGGGAACTACCAGCTTTTAGGATACACCCTTAAAGGCTCCAGCACCCCAAAGGGGTCTCATAGGATGCCATCTGGGTCCTGCTTCAATAGTGGAAAGGAAGGTCATTGAGCTAAAGCCTGCCAGGCTTACACACCTCTGCTGTGAGGAAACAGGGACACTGGAAGGTGGGCTTCCCCCTCGCTCCTCTAAGGGAGGGTTCAGTCTCTTCCAGGCCTGCTCCAGCCACCTATGACCTAACCTTGCCCAGAAAGCTGGGGTTTGCCACTGAAGGCTGAAGGTGCCCAGGGCCGTCGACCCCATCTACGACACTGTGGACGAGCCTAGGGTATTTCTTCCAAGAAGCAGGTAAACTGATCTCATTTGCACAAGGGCCACTTAACTATGTTTTGCCTGAATATTCAGGTTCTTTATTCTTCCCTCAAAGATCTCTGTTGTGGGTGTTGATAGTCCTATTTTCTGCTGCTTTGCTTAATATATAGTGTTTCCTTTATTCCTCCTACCTCAATGCCCCACTCATATTTCAGGCTGGGACCTACTCTTAATTTAGAGCTCTCTTTCCTCCTTTTGCCAACTTGTATTATGAATTTACCTTTGCCACCCAGCTTAGTGTATCCCAAGGTTCTCTTTACCAGGCCACAGTCACAGAGCTCCAGGGAAAAGCAACCTGGTCTCAACTCTCCAGGCAGAGGAGAACAGAAGCTCCATATCCACGCATGCTGCAAATGGCTTTTTCCAGTCTACCTGAATCATTACCAGCTAGAAGCAGCGGTCATTGGGACTTGGACATGAGCTGCAAAGTATAGAATGGTGACAACAATTCCAGTGCCATGCGGACTTTTCCTGTGGGGAACTTTCCTGGACTCCTGCTCCCTGTGACAGCTCCTAACAGACTGAACTGTGGTTGGGTTGCATTTTTCAGGGATTTGGCATGGTGAGGGGGCCAACTTGGACTTGGGGAACATGTTAAGGACACTACTCATTTATGGATTCTTGCTGTATTGGCCAATAGTTTGCTTAAAGGCTTTTAATCTCTGTAAAAAAAATAGAGGACTAGATGAAGAAGATGGGACATATATACACCATGGTATATTATTCAGCTAGGAGAAATGGTGACATTGGATCACTTATAGCGGAATGGTGGAGTCTTGGTAGCATTGTGCGGAGTGAAATAAGCGAATCAGAAAAAAACAGGAACTGCAGGATTCCATACATTAGTGGGACATAAAAGCGAGACTGAGAGGCATGAACAGGAGTGTGGTGGCTATGGGGGGTGGGGGGAGGGAAGGAGGGAGAGGGGGAGGGGAGGGGGAGGGGTACAGAGAGAACTGGATGGAGGGTGGCAGAGGATGATCTCTCTTTGGGTGATGGGTATGCAACATAACTAAATGACAAGATAACCTGGAAATGTTTTCTTTGAATGTATGTACCCTGATTTATTGATGTCACCCCATTGAAATAAAAATTTATTTATATATAAAAAAAATTAAGAATAGAACTACCATATGATCCAGAAATCCCTCTACTGGGTATCTACCCCCAACACTCAAAAACATTGGTACATAAAGACACATGAACCCCATGTTCATTGCAGCATTTTCACAGTGGTCAAGACATGGAAACAACCAAAGTAGCCTTTGATGGAGAACTGAATAAAGAAAATGTGGCACATATATACAATGAAATACTACTCAGCCATAAGCAACGACTACATAGTGACACTTCCGACAATATGGATAGACTTTAAGAACATTATATTGAGTGAAATAAGTAAATCAGAAGAAGCTAAGAACTGTATTATTTCACACATAGGTGAGATATAAAACTGAGACTCATGGACATAGATAAAATTAAAGTTATTACCATTGGGGAGGGGATGTAGTGGTGGGGGCGAGGGAAGGGTGTAAAGATGAACAAATATAAGGTGATGGAAAATGATTTGATGTTGGGTGATGGGAATACAACACAATCATCAGTTCAAAAGCTATAGAAATGTTTACCTAAAACCTATGTACTGTTACTGATCAATTTCACCCTGTTAAAGTTAATTTTCTAAAGAAAATTTAAAAATGAATATAGAAATCTGCTTTTTTTAAAATCCATTCCTTGTTCTGGTTTACACTGGCTTTAAATTGATTTGTAGTAATTCTACCCAACTCACATTTAAAGACATCATGTTGGGAGACTTGTAATTAACCATGGTAAGAATAATTACAATATAGAAATAGGCGAGAACTACAAAGTAAGATTTTTAAAAAAAAGAGAGAGAGAGATTTTTATAAATGTATATAACAATAAACCACTTCATTTTTATTTATTCATTTTAGAGAGGAGAGAGAAAGGGAGAGAGAGAGACAGAGAGGGAGAGAGAGAGGAGAGAGAGACAGAGGGGAGGAGCTGGAAGCATCAACTCCCATGCGTGCCTTGACCAGGCAAGCCCAGGGTTTCGAACTGGTGACCTCAGAACCACTTCATTTTTAATTAGAAGGTATCTGTACCAATGGGTCATATGTAACACCTCCCCAACTTCTGATGTTAGTATATTATTTTATAACTATATTTATAGATATAGATACATATACAGATACAAATAGAGAGATAGAAATACTATAATAGTATCAAAAGTAATGTTGCAGCTTTCTTGAGGTTAATGTTTACATGGTATTTCTATCCTGCCACTTTAATCTTTTTTATGAGCTTATCTCTGTGAGGTGTCCATTGTTAATAGTGTAAAGTTGGATTTTATTGTTTTTATGTAGAGCAACCATTAGCATATTTATGGAAAATTTTATCTACAGACATCTAAAGTAATCATAATATATTTGAATTTATATTCTCCATATTTCTATGTTATTTATTTGATATATCTGTTCCACATTTATGCTCTTCCCTTTCTCTTATTTGATTTATTAAACACCTATTTTGTTACTCCATTTCTTCTCTTTAATCTATTAATCATTCATCATTTTTATATTTTATAACACTTTTCTGTGCTCTGCTTTTTACTGTCTTCTTAATTATTTAAATTGCATTTTAATATTTAAAACATAAAATTTACCATTTTAGCTTTTTAATGTTTAGAATTCATTGCCATTAAGGAGATTCATCACCACTGTCTCATTTACAACCCCTAAAGAGAACACTGTAGAACATGAACACATTGAAGTATTTCTCAGATGTAAAAAAATAAGAACCAAGATATCTATGAAACAATCTGGAGAAATATCAGGATATATTATTGTTAAATGGGGAAAAAAGCAACGTGGAAGGGAGCACCTACAGCATGCTTTTTATGTAAAAATGAAAGGGAATACGATGTACATATAATATGTCTGCCTATTTCAGCACACAGAGCCATGGAAAGAATAAATAGAAACTAATGACCTTGTTTACCTACAGGATGTGGGGCAGAAGAATCAAAAGATCAGTATGAGTATTTGTACAGCTTTGACTATGTTTTTTCTTGCCACTAAAAAATAAACAGAAGAGGTGGTGAAGAGAGCAAGACAGAATAAAACTAAACAAATGAACCTAACTATATTCAAATTACTACCATAATAAAACTAAAGGGGAAAATAAAATAGGTAACTTAAGTAATTCTTGAATCCAGAATCACGCCTACATACAATCACAATTAAAAAAAAATCAAGAAGAAAGTTTCAAGCTGTAATGTGTCATTAACAGTGTATGGTTTCAAAATTCTGAAACAGCTCACCATGTGTCCAAAGATTCAGCAAATTAGTAAACACAGAGGAAAAGAATTGAGTCCTCCCTCAGGGAAGGTGCTGTGCACATGGAGAAGGAGAGGCTAGAAAGAACTCTCTCTTGCCAAAGTAGAAATGGAGAGATAAACTTGAACTCATGGATTTAAAAAAGTATAAATATTATAGATAGAAATAAATATAGTCTATGTCAGCATTTACGCTGATCCCATCCCCCATTCTTTCTGTCCCAGTCTTGACCCACCTCCTATGGGTAAACATCCCTTTAGTTTCCTACTTTCTTGTTTTTACTTTTTGTGTTTTCTTCTATATATTTCCCAGTTGTCTTCTGTGAGATCATTTACTATCCTTGTAAGTAATGAACACACCTAAAGCTTCAAAATGAATAACAACAGTAATGGATTATATCTCAGAGAGTAAAACAATCTATAAGCCTGTAATGATATAAATAAATAAATAAATAAACAAACAAACAAATGAAGGAGTGGAGAGTAAGGGTAAGTTCCTTCTTAGACAAGAATACAATTAATAAACATAGAAGACATCATAGAATTAGGAATATCACAACTTGGCCACCACATTTGCACTAATTTTGTCATATAAGAATCACCAATGGGTGTTAAATATAGTGGATGAAATTAAAATAAGAAAATAGTTATGTTTATCTATTTTTAACATATCTACTCAAATGATACCTCTAAATTACATGGTTAAAACAGTAACTTTTTTTTTTCTGAAGTGAGAAGTGGGGAGGCAGAGAGACAGACTCCCACATGCACTTGACTGGGATCTACCTGGCAAGCCCACTAGGGAGTGATGCTCTGCCTATCTGGGGTGTTGCTTCATTGCTACCGAAGCTATTGTAGCACCTGAGGCGGAGGCCACGGAGCCATCCTTAATGCCCAGGCCAACTTTGTTCTTTGGCTGTGGGAGGGGAAGAGAGAGATAGAGAGAAAGTAGAGGGGGTAAGGTGTAGAAGCAGATGGGTGCTTCTCCTGTGTACCCTGGTTGGGAATAGAACCCAGGACTCTACATACTGGGTGGGTGCTCTACCACTGGGCCAACCAGCCAGGGCCAAAATAGTAAGTAACTTTTAAAAAATTTATATTAAATTAATTGGGGATAACATGGTTTGCGAAACCATAAACGATTCAAGTGTCCAACTCAATGTCAGCCCATCTACACAAACTTTGTGCACCCCTGGCCCCATGGAAGTCTCTATCTGCCTCTGTTCCTCCCACTCTACACTTCTCTCCCCACCTTCTCACCCCTTTCCCTCGGGCTATGGCCACCCTGTTGTCTGTATCCACGTGTTATGTGTATATGTTTTCTTAGCTAATTCCCTTCATCCTGTCCCCTCACCCCTTCCCTCTGACAACTTTGTATCTGGTCCATGTGTTCATGCCTTTGTTTCTACTTTGTCCATCAGTGTATTGTGTTCGTTAGATTTCACTGATGAGTGGGATCATATAGTATTTAAACAATGGTAACTTGCTTTTTCTGTAGGAGGCTATTTCTGCCAACTAGGCAGCCGAAGCGGTTGACGACGATGTCACCTGCATTTTCTTCAGCGGAGGGGAGGGCTGGTGGGAGGAACTGCAGGAAGGAAGCACTATGATTACAGCCGCCCAATGGCTGGATGAGTTAATGGGCCAGGACTGAAACCTTGTCCGGGATGAGAGGCGCCGCGACGTGTGAAGGGACCACGTGAACGTTTGTAATTATTTTCTCTGTGTCTTTTGTCCTGTGATATTGTTCACAAACACTCGTTCAGATCTTGGTCCGTGTGAAAAAATTCATGATGTAAGTCCATGAAAACAGTATGATATGAGAAGAGTTCCCGTTTCATGAACGTTGGCTGTGAGAGTGACTTTCTGCGGTACACACAGAGCTTCCTTGCAGAAGTAGAAGGAAGAATTAGACAAGGCCATGTTCTTTGGCATTGTCTCAAAACCAGCAGACCCCTGGGGCAGCTAGCCCGCCAGACAAAAATTAAGAAAAAATTCAGGTTCTAACAGATAAAATTGATGCATTCCTGCAACAGATCTGAAGGAAAAGTAGAAGCAGCCCAGGGAATGATGAAATTAGTTGAACAGTTAAAAGAAGAGAGAATTGCTTAGGTCCACAACGTTGACAATTGAACGTTTTGCTGCCCAAGAAAAATAAATGGAAGTTTGTGAAGTGTGTGGAGCTTTTTTGATAGTAGGAGATGCCCAGTCCTAGGTAGATGACCACTGAAAGGGAAAACAGCACATGGGCTATGCTAAAATTACAACTACTGTAGAAGAATGAAAAGAAATATTAAGGAAAAGAACCAAAGAATCTGATCGTGATGAGAGTTTGAAAAAGGAGAAGCAAGAACGAGAGGAAAGAGAAAAAGAGCAGGAGAGAAAAGGGGAAGAAAGAGAAAGGAAAAGAGGAAGGGAAGAGGAAGAAAGAGGAAAGGGCTCCCGACAGGGAGAGAAAAAGAGAAGTCATTCACAACTTCTCAAGCCGGACTTCTACCGCGGATGCAGCAGTTTTCGGGATCACAAATGACTGCGAAGCAGAGAACGAAGGCGAAGCAGAAGTAGAGATCGCTGAAGAAACAGAGGCCAGGATAAATCAGAAAGAAAGCATAGATCTCGTAGTGGGGATCACAGAAGATCAAAAAGCTGGGATTGGAAGTCGTATAAGCACAGGTGCAAAAGTTGGGACAGAGAGCAAGATAGAAAATCCAAGGAGAAAGAAAAGAGGGGCTCTGATGATAAAAAAAAAAAGTAGTGTTGAAGTTGAGTAGTCAAGAAAAACAGTGAAGACACAACACTGAATCAAAGGAAAGTGATTCGAAGAATGAGGACAATGGGACCAGTGAAGACATTAAATGTGAAGGTGACACTAAGTCCAATTAAAACTGATCTGATAAAACCTCAGATCAGACAGAGGACTATTGCTGGAAGATTTTTGGAAGAAAACTGAAAACGGCATAAAGTGAAGACTGACATTAGAATGAGGTGGAAGAAAGCTACAGTGGCATGGAAAACATGTAACGCGCAGTTGTTTGTTTGTTTTATTAAAAATCAGTTCAGGACTGATGTGACCTACCGGATTTCAGAACACGTGTTCATGTCATATATGCCTCTGAAAACTTAGGCCATGTATCATATATTCTTTTTTAAGACTTTTAAAGAAATATTACATAAACATGTGGCTTCCTCAGTATTTAATTGCAAGTTTTCATTCTTGGACTTTGAAAACGGGATTAAATATCAGTATTCATGTGAAAAATAAAACTAAGAATTAAAAAAATAAAACATAATAACTTTACAGTAGAGAACCATGTAAACATGACCTTAGGAAACTGATCAAGGATAAAAACACTAGTTATTAGAAAAGTTAATATCATATCTAATAATATGCACTATGGCGCATCTGCTGAAAATCTAAGCCTAAAATATAAATAAACACATGCATACATATTCCCACACAAAAGACATACACAGTTAAATATTAATTGAACCGCTGGGGAATCTGAGTAAAATCTGTCTGGGAATTCTTTATATAATTTTCACAACTTTCCTATATCTTTAAAATCACTACCTAATAAAAAGTTGAAAATAATCCTTTTTCTTCATCCTGTTGGAACAATGACTAAAAAGAAAGGAGCCCAGGGCATCAGTGGAATCAGGGACACTGTACCCCAGGACTCCAGTCCCTCTGACTCTGGGACACACAGCTCCCCAAAGGGCAGTCAGAAAGTAGCCCGAAGCTTGGGGACTGGGTTTCAGTCTCTCATTAGTAATAAGTCTTATCTTGGACTCATTTTCCTGGAGCTGCCTGAGGAGAATGAAAGTCTAGAAGGGCCAGAGCCACAGATGTTTCTTCTCTGTGTCTTGACCTAAGGCCTCCTGAAGAAACCTGAGGAGTCGGGCAGCAGTCTGGAGCAGAAGGGTCTGACTCAGCAGTGACGGGCACAGGTCAGAGGGGCTGGGACTCTGCCCTTGGTGATGGGTCTGCCTGTGTGCTAGCGGGTCATGTGGGACTCTGCGTCCATGACTCTATGTGTGTGCGTGTGTGTGTGCGTGTGTGTGTGTGTGTTCAAGTATATAAACATAAAGGAATGAAATGATCTGTAAGGTGACTAAGAAAATTTTGCACAACTTTGAACACTCAGCTTTATTGTGCTTGGCTCCCCTAACCTACAAAAGGGAAGTTTTCGTGTGTGATGGTTAAGAGCATGGGTTCTAATCACACACACACATGTTAGACTGAACCCTGTGAAAAGCTAATACTTGGTGATTTTTAATTTATAGGAAGTGATAGTACAAATATATCAGTTATATACACTACACATCATATATAGATACAGATATATACACATGTGTGTGCCATTCTTTCCCCTATTGTACTGTTTTGTGCCTGTAGCTAGCATTTTTAAATTTTATTTATTTACTTATTTTTTACAGAGACAGAGAGTGAGTCAGAGAGAGGGATAGACAGGGACAGACAGACAGGAAAGGGGAGAGATGAGAAGCATCAATCATTAGTTTCTCATTGCGTGTTGCAACACCTTAGTTGTTCATTGATTGCTTTTTCATATGTGCATGACTACAAGCCTTCAGCAGACCGAGTAACCCCTTGCTGGAGCCAGCGACCTTGGGTTCAAGCTGGTGGGCTTTTGCTCAAACCAGATGAGCCCGCACTCAAGCTGGTGACCTCGGAGTCTCAAACCTGGGTCTTCCGCATCCCAGTTCGATGCTCTATCCACTGCGCCACCACCTGGTCAGGCTGCCTGTAGTATTTTTTTTTTCTTCATCCAGTTTTCTATTTTTTTACAGTGATTAAAAGCCTTTAAGCAAACTCTTGGCCAATACAGCAAGAATCCCTAAAAGAGTAGTGTCCTTAACATGTTCCCCAAGTCCAAGTTGGCCCCCTCACCATGCCAAATTCCTGAAAAATGCAACCCAACCACAGTTCAGTCTGTTAGGAGCTGTCACAGGGAGCAGGAGTCCAGAAAATTTACCCACAGGAAAAGTCCGCATGGCACTGGAATTGTTGTCACCATTCTATACTTTGCAGCTCGTGTCCAAGTCCCAATGACCGCTGCTTCTAGCTGGTAATGATTCAGGTAGATTGGAAAAAGCCATTTGCAGCATGCGTGGATATGGAGCTTCTGTTCTCCTCTGCCTGGAGAGTTGAGACCAGGTTGCTTTTCCCTGGAGCTCTGCGACTGTGGCCTGGTAAAGAGAACCTTGGGATACACTAAGCTGGGTGGCAAAGGTAAATTCATAATACAAGTTGGCAAAAGGAGGAAAGAGAGCTCTAAATTAGGAGTAGGTCCCAGCCTGAAATATGAGTGGGGCATTGAGGTAGGAGGGATAAAGGAAACACTATATATTAAGCAAAGCAGCAGAAAATAGGACTATCAACACCCACAACAGAGATCTTTGAGGGAAGAATAAAAAACTTGACTATTCAGGCAACACATAGTTAAGTGGCCCTTGTGCGAATGAGATCAGTTTACCTGCTTCTTGGAAGAAATACCCTAGGCTCGTCCACAGTGTCGTAGATGGGGCCGACGTCCCTGGACACCTTCAGCCTTCAGTGGCAAACCCCAGCTTTCTGGGCAAGGTTAGGTCATAGGTGGCTGGAGCAGGGCTGGAAGAAACTGAACCCTCCGTTAGGGGAGCGAGGGGGAAACCTACCTTCCAGTGTCCCTGTTTCCTCACAGCAGAGGTGTGTAAGCCTGGCAGGCTTTAGCTCAATGACCTTCCTTTCCACTACTGAAGCAGGACCCAGATGGCATCCTATGAGACCCCTTTGGGGCGTTGGAGCCTTTAAGGGTTTATCCTAAAAGCTGGTAGTTCCCCTGATCTCTATTGGGCTTTTTCTGCCTCTAGGTATCTTAAAAGCCATTCTCAGAAGATCTCACTGAGAAGTTTGAGGATCCCCATCCGCCTATATAAATCTTTTCCATATATCTGGAGCTATTTGGAAAAGAGACAGAACAGTGTTATTAGCTAGATCTAATAAAGAAGGTAGTAGTTTGCAGGTGAAAAAGATTTGGTGTCTCCTGTTCATCACTATTCAAAAGAAATGTATTTTTTTTTAAGTAAAAAGCATGATATGGTAGACCTGTCAGAGTCATTGGCCTGGTGTGCAGGATTCCCGGGATCGATTCCTGGCCAGAGCACACAGGAGAAGCGCCCATCTACCTCTCCACTCCTCCCCCTCTCCTTCCTCTTCGTCCCTCTCCTCCCGCCCGCAGCCACGGCTCCACCAGAGCAAATCTACCCTGGGCACTAAGGATGGCCCCATGGCCTCCGCCCGAGTTGCCAGAATGGCTCCGGTTGCAACAGAGCAACATCCCAGATGGGCAGAGCATTCCCCCCAGTAGGCATGCCAGGTGGATCCCAGTCAGGCGCATGCAGGAGTCTGTCTGACTGCCTCCCCATCCCCCTCCTCAGAAATATACAAAAAATAAATAAATAAAAGAAAAATACTAAAAAAAAAAGGGGGGGGGCCTTCCCTTGTGCTAAAGCTCCAGGGAGCATGGAGTGAGCTTGAGTATGTCCTATGAAACATGGAGCTCTATGTTTACATATAAGTCTTTGAAGAAGGAGGAACTGCTGAAATAGTTTGTCAGCATTTGTCCCTAAGACAGCAGTCTTTATAGTGGGAACAACATACGTAAATATTTGCTGTCTGTCTATAGATTGAGGGGGGAATATGGCAAATGCTAAAAAGCCATGATCTTTGTGCCCCTCCCCTCCGCCAAACCCCTCCCTCTCCTCCCCCCACCCTGTAACCCCAACACTGTTGTTCATGTCTCTGACTCTCATCTTTATGTCCCACCTATGTATGGAAACATATAGTTCTTAGTTTTTTCTGATTTACTTCTTTCACTCAGTATAATGTTATCAAGGCCCATCCATGTGGTTGTAAAATATCCTATGTCTTCATTTCTTATGGCTGAGTAGTATTCCATAGTATATATATACCAAAGCTTTTTAATCCACTCGTCCTCTGATGGACACTTGGGCTGTTTCCAAATCTTTGCTATTGTAAACAATGCTGCCATAAACATGGGGGTGCATTTCTTCTTTTCAAACAGTGCTATGGTGTTCTTGGGGTATATTCCTAACAGTGGGATAGCTGGGTCAAAAGGCAGTTCGATTTTTAATTTCTTGAGGAATCTCCATACTGTTTTCCACAGTGGCTGAACCAGTCTGCATTCCCACCAGCAGTGCAGGAGGGTTCCCTTTTCTCCACATCCTCGCCAGCACTTATTCTGTGTTGTTTTATTGATGAGCGCCATTCTGACTGGTGTGAGGTGATATCTCATTGTGGTTTTAATTTGCATTTCTCTAATCATTAGTGATGTTGAACATTTTTTCATATGCCTATTGGCCATCTGTGTGTCCTCTTTGGAGAAGTGTCTATTCATTTCTTTTGCCGATTTTTGGATTGGATTGTTTGTCTTCCTGGTATTAAGTTTTACAAGTTCTTTATAAATTTTGGTTATTAACCCCTTGTCAGACGCTATGTCAAAAATATTCTCCCATTGTGTAGTTTGTCTTTTTATTCTGTTCTTATTGTCTTTAGCTGTGCAGAAGCTTTTTAGTTTGATAAAGTCCCATTTGTTTATCCTGTCTTTTATTTCACTTGCCTGTGGAGACAAATCGGCAAATATATTGCTGCGAGAGATGTCAGAGAGCTTACTGCCTATGTTTTCTTCTAAGATGCTTATGGTTTCACGGCTTACATTTAAGTCTTTTATCCATTTTGAGTTTATTTTTGTGAGTGGTGTAAGTTGGTGGTCTAGTTTCATTTTTTTGCAGGTAGCTGTCCAGTTTTCCCAACACCATTTGTTGAAGAGGCTGTCTTTACTCCATTGTATTGTCTTACCTCCTTTGTCAAATATCAGTTGTCATAGAGCTTTGGGTTTATTTCTGAGTTCTCTGTTCTGTTCCATTGATCTATGTGCCTGTTCTTATGCCAGTACCATGCTGTTTTGAGTACAATGGCCTTATAATATAACTTGATATCTGGAAGTGTGATACCTCCCGCTTTCTTCTTCCTTTTCAGGATTGCTGAGGCTATTCGTGTTCTTTTTTGGTTCCATATAAATTTTTGGAATATGTGTTCTATGTCTTTGAAGTAAGTCATTGGTATTTTCATTGGTATTGCATTGAATTTATAAATTGCTTTGGGTAATATAGACATTTTAATGATGTTTATTCTTCCTAACCATGAGCACGGTATATGCCTCCACTTATTCGTATCTTCCCTGATTTCTTTTATCAATGTTTTATAATTTTCCGAGTACAAGTCTTTAATCTCCTTGGTTAGATTTATTCCTAGGTACTTTATTTTTTTGGTTGCAATGGTAAAGGGGATTGATTCCCTGATTTCTCTTTCTGACACTTCATTATTAGTGTATAAAAATGCCTCTGATTTCTGAGTATTGATTTTATATCCTGCCACCTTGCCAAATTCTTTGATCAGGTCTAGTAGTTTTTTGACTGAGACTTTAGGGTTTTCTATATACAAGATCATGTCATCTGCAAATAATGATAGTTTTACTTCTTCTTTTCCAATTTGGATGCCTTTTATTTCTTTTTCTTGTCTGATTGCTATGACAAGGACTTCCAGAACTATGTTGAATAAGAGTGGTGAAAGGGGGCACCCCTGCCTTGTTCCTGATCTTAAGGGGATTATTGCTTTTAATTTTTGCCCATTCAGTATGATGTTGGCTGTGGGTTTGTCATAGATGGCCTTTATCATGTTGAGGTATGTTCCCTGTATTCCCACTTTGCTGAGAGTTTTGATCATGAATGGGTGCTGGACTTTATCAAATGCTTTTTCTGCATCTATTGAAATTATCATGTGGTTTTTCTCCTTTCTTTTGTTTATGTGATGAATCACGTTGACT
Source organism: Saccopteryx bilineata (assembly GCF_036850765.1). NCBI lineage: Eukaryota > Metazoa > Chordata > Mammalia > Chiroptera > Emballonuridae > Saccopteryx > Saccopteryx bilineata. The sequence goes on along the minus strand of NC_089491.1, from coordinate 12,934,561 downwards.
GATTTGCGAATATTGTACCAGCCTTGCCTCCCAAGAATAAATCCTACTTGATCATGGTGTATGATTTTTTCCATATATTGCTGGATCCGGTTTGCTAATATTTTATGGAGGATTTTTGCATCTAAGTTCATCAGGGATATTGGCCTATAATTTTCTTTTTTTGTGTTGTCTTTGCCTGGTTTTGGAATCAGAATTATGCTCGCCTCATAAAAGGAGTGTGGAAGTCTTCCTTCCTCTTGAATTTTTTGAAATAGCTTGAGAAGGATAGGAGTTAGTTCTTCTTTGAATATTTGGTAGAATTCACTTGTGAAGCCATCAGGCCCCGGACTTTTCTTTTTTGGCAGTTTTTTGATAGCTGTTTCAATCTCATTTGTTGTAATTGGTCTGTTTAGGTTTTCTGATTCTTCCAGATTAATTTTTGGAAGATTATATGATTCAAGGAATTTGTCCATTTTATCTAGGTTGTCTAGTTTTTTGGCATACAGTTCTTCATAGTATTTTCTTACAATATTTTGTATTTCTGTTGTGTCAGTTGTTATTTCTCCACTCTCGTTTCTAATTTTATTTATCTGAGTCCTCTCTCTTTTTTTCTTGGTGAGTCTTGTTAAAGGTTCATCGATCTTGTTTACCTTTTCAAAGAACCAGCTCCTGGTTTCATTGATCCTCTGTATTGTTTCTTTAGCCTCTATGTCACTTATTTCTGCTCTGATCTTTATTATTTTCTTCCTTCTACTAGCTCTGGGCTTTACTTGCTGTTCTTTTTCTAGTTCTTTTAGATGCAGGGTTAAGTTGTTTATTTGAGCTTTTTCTAGCTTCTTGAGGTATGCCTGTAATGCTATAAACTTCCCTCTCAGGACTGCTTTTGCTGTGTCCCATAAATTTTGAGTTGATGTATGCTCATTATCATTTGTTTCTAGGAATTTTTTAATTTCTTCTTTGATCTCAATGTTAACCCATTCATTTTTTAATAACGTGCTATTTAGTTTCCAAGTGTTTGAATGTTTTTCAATTTTTCTATTGTGGTTGATTTCTAGTTTGATGCCATTGTGATCAGAGAAAGTGCTCCATATGATTTCAATCTTCTTAAATTTGTTGTGCCCGCTTTTGTGCCCTAACATGTGGTCTATTCTAAAGAATATACCATGAGCACTTGAAAAGAATGTATATTCTGCTCTTTTAGGGTGAAAGGTTCTGAAGATATGTATTAAATCGAGTTGATCTAATATGTCCTTTAAGTCTGCTGTTTCTTTGTTAATTTTTTTTCTTGAGGATCTATCTAATGATGTTAATGGGGTATTGAAATCTCCTACTATTATCGTGTTGCTGTTGATCTCGCCCTTTAAGTCTATCAAAGTCTGTTTTATATATTTAGGTGCTCCTATATTAGGTGTGTAGATATTTATAATGGTTATATCTTCCTTTTGGATTGCTCCCTTTATCATTATGTAGTGACCTTCTTTATCTCTAACTATGGTCTTTGTTCTAAAGTCCATTTTGTCTGATATAAGTATTGCTACCCCAGCTTTTTTTTCATTTCCATTTGCGTGAAATATTTTTTTCCATCCTTTTATCTTCAGTCTGTGTGCATCTTTTGATTTAAGGTGTGTCTCCTGTAGACAGCATATGTATGGGTCCTGTTTTCTTATCCACGCAGCTACCCTATGTCTCTTGTTTGGATCATTTAATCCATTAACATTTAAGGTTATTACTGATATGAAATTGTTTATTGCTATTTTTTTCTTTAAAACTGTTTTTCTCTTTTGCTATATATATTTTTTCCTTTGATCTGTTTACAACAGGTCCCTTAGCATTTCTTGCAGCCTTGGTTTGGTTGCAGTGAAATCCTTTAGTTTTTTTTTGTCTGTAAAACTTTTTATTTCTCCTTCAATTTTAAATGATAGCCTTGCTGGATAAAGTAGTCTTGGTTGTAGGTTCTTGTTCTGCATTACTTTGAATATTTCTTGCCATTCCCTTCTGGCCTCAAGTGTTTCTGTTGAGAAGTCAGAAGTCATCCTTATGGGGGCTTCTTTGTAAGTGATAGTCTTTTTTTCTCTAGCAGCTTTTAATATTTTCTCTTTATCATTTAGCTTTGGTAATTTAATTATGATGTGTCTTGGTGTTGGTTTCTTTGGGTTTCTCCTTAATGGAGTTCTCTGTGCTTCCTGAACATGTGAAACATTTTCCTGCCTTAATTGGGGGAAGTTTTCCGCTAAAATATGTTTGAACAAAGTCTCTATCCCTTGTTCTTTCTCTTCTTCTTCAGGAACCCCTATGATGCGGATGTTATTTCTCTTCATGTTGTCACAGAGCTCTCTTAGAGTTTCCTCAGACTTTTTGAGTCTCTTTTCTTTTTTCTGCTCTGCGACTGTGCCTTTATTTATTGTGTCCTCTAACTCACTGATTCGATTCTCTGCTTCATCCATCCTGCTTTTAATTCCTTCCATTGTATTCTTTATTTCAGAAATTGTTTTTGTCATTTCTGTCTGATTCTTTTTTATTATTTCAATGTCCTTTTTTATATTTGTTATCTCTTTATTTAGGTTTTCATAATGGCCATCTATGGTGGTTCTAATATCTTTGAGCATCCTAACAATCGTTATTTTAAACTCTGCATCTGGTAATTTGATTATATCTGATTCACTTAGGTCCTTTTCTGGGGATTTCTCTTGGTTTATTTGTGTTGTATTTCTCTGCCTCCGCATTTTCTCTTCACAGGAGTGGCTGTGATCACGTGCTCAGGTGCACAAGGGTTGGTGGCCTTGGCCTTTGCCCCGCCCCCGTGTGTGACGTTATGCTCAGTCCTGAGGGCACTGGCGAGCACCTCTGCTCAGCTGCAGGTCTCCACCTGTTTCCAAGCTTTCGCCCTGCCTTTGCAGGATGATCCCACTCAAGGAACAGCTGCTAGCCTTGGCTCTACCACCAGGCAGGGCTGCTTGCCCAAGCTCAGCTATGTAGCAGAACTCTGCCTCTTCTGGGCTTTTGTCTCCACCCCCGCGGGATGAGCTGGCTACCAAGTCAGACCGCAAGCCTGGGTTGCATGGGCGGGGCAGGGATGTGCTCCTCTGCCCATGCTCTGGGGCTGGTTTCTACCCTTTCTGGGTTTCCCGCCCTTCTCCCAGAGGCTGGATTACAGGCTGCTGGCAGCTGAACTTGGCCGCTTTTGCATGCCCCCTTCTCCCTAGCCGGGCAAGATTGAGCTCACACCTGAGCCCAGTGGTGGCCAGCCAGCTTCCAACCCTGCCAGCAGATCCGCGCTTTTGTCTCCCGCTGCCGCCCGCCCTCCAGCACGCCCTCAGCTGCGTGGGTGGGGGTGTTGCAGCTCCGACCCTAAGACTCACTACTGTAGACCCGAAAGCTCCCTCCTTCTATGCGACTCTGCTCTGAATGCTGCGGGGGAGCTTGTTTGGCTGCTCTCCTGCTTCCCTTTGCTGGTATTGCTGTTTCCGGGGGAAATATTCACTTCAGCTTTGGGGAGTGACTCGTCCCAGGGGTTAGGGTGGCTATCTCCCAAAATGTTTCTCCCTATGCCTCCTAGATTGCACTCTCTTCCTGTTACTGTGGTTCTCTCCCCTCTCCCTCCGTCCCCAGGAGCCCCAGGTGAGTGTTTGTGAGAGAGATGTTCTGCGTGGTCCCTTTAAGAAGGATCCTGGGTCTGAGAAATCAGACTCTCTCACAAACAGTATCCTGACTTTTTTCCAGCTAAATACTGTCCTTATGCTTCTTCTGGGCTCTGGGGCTGCAGGCTGGGGCTTTGTTCCTGGGGCTCAGGGCCCTTTCCCCTCTGCTAAACTCACTTCCCGCCACGCGAGTCTCTCCCTGCTGCCATTCGCTCCGAGAAGCTGGGCAGCCCTCTCCGCATTTCCACGTTTCCGCTTTTCCTACCAGTCTCTGTGTGGCTTCTTCAGCGTTCCTGGGTTGAGGAGTCCTTTTAGTTTAGTCCAAAGTTGGTTTTTCCAGCTGATAGTTCATAAAATTAGTTTGTAATCCACTTTGGTTCTGGGAGGTAGATGCTGGTACGTCCGCCTACTCCAGCGCCATCTTGTCTCTCCAGTAGTTACTTCTTATATGTCTATTTATTGATTTATTTTGCTTAAAGAAAATGCAGACAGCACCCAGCACCAACTTGCTCCAACCATTTCCATTGGTCCTGCCTGTAGTATTTTTATCATTTAAGTTTCAATACAAGTAGTACTCAACTTATGATCATGATTGGTTCTGACAGACCGGTCGTAACACGATTTGGTCGTAAGTTGAGTAGGCTATATGTACAGTACTGTGAAATGATGTTATAAAAATCTTTAAGTCATATTTATCATAATTTTCTTTCATTATTGTTATATATCAATTTTCTTTGTTCATTTTATGCCATTTGTATCATCTCTACACCATTTTGTTTCTTATTTTTACATTCGTCAGGTTTAAGTAAAACACTTCATTACCAGTACAACTGGTTTAATAGTTGCAAAACATACAAAATTACAAAATACAGGTGCATACAAAAATACAAAATACAGGTGTAAAAAACACCATAGGAAACATTTTCTCAATTGCAAAACATAACAAAATATATAAACATGTACAAAACATTTTATTGGCCACTGGTGCTTGGCTGCGGATCATTGATATCGTCATCTGAGGCAGCAGTTGGGGTTACCAAAGTTTTTTTCATAAACATGTGCGATCACATTCACTTTCTTTCCTCCTTAGTACTTGTTCATTATTGCTTTCTCATATGTGCCTTGACCAGGGGGTTACAGCAGAGCAAACGGCCCCTTGCTCCAGCCAGTGACCTTGGGCTCAAACCAGTGACCATGGGGTCATGTCTATGATGCCATGCTCAAGCCAGCGCCCCTGCACTGAAGCTGGTGAACCCATGCTCAAGTAGAATGAGGCTGCGCTCATTTTCATGTTGAGATCGATGGCCTTTCTTTCCTTCTAGATAGGCTGAGGCATAGACAAAGACAATTTCCTCTTGGTAGACATCTTGGGAGGGGTTTGATGAAAAATATCCAAGACACATATAGTTCTTAGTTTTTTCTGATTTACTTATTTTGCTGCATATAATGTTATCAAGGTCCATCCATGTTGTTGTAAATGATCCAATGTCATCATTTCTTATGGCTGAGTAGTATTCCATAGTATATATGTACGAAAACTTTTTAATCCACTCGTCCTCTGACGGACACTTGGGCTGTTTCCAGATCTTCGCTAATGTGAACAATGCTGCCATAAACATGAGGGTGCATTTCTCCTTTTCAAACAGTGCTATGGTGTTCTTGGGGTATATTCCTAACAGTGGTATAGCTGGGTCAAAAGGCAGTTCGATTTTTAATTTCTTGAGGAATCTCCATACTGTTTTCCACAGTGGCTTCACCAGTCTGCATTCCCACCAGCAGTGCAGGAGGGTTCCCTTTTCTCCACATCCTCACCAGCACTTATTCTGTGTTGTTTTGTTGATAAGCGCCATTCTGACTGGTGTGAGATGACATCTCATTGTGGTTTTAATTTGTATTTCTCTAATGATTAGTGATGTTGAGCATTTTTTAATATGTTTATTGGCCATCTGTATGTCTTCTTTGGAGAACTGTCTATTCATTTCTTTTGCCCATTTTTGGATTGAATTGTTTGTCTTCCTGGTGTTGAGATTTACAAGTTCTTTATAAATTTTGGTTATTAACCCCTTATCAGATGTATTGTCAAATATATTCTCCCATTGTGTATATGATTCCATACATAGGTGGGACATAAAAATGAGACTCAGAGACATGAACAAGAGTGTGGGGGTTATGGGGTGGAGGGAGGAGAGGGAGGGCATTGGGGGAGGGGAGGGGCACAAAGAAAACTAGTTAGAAGGTGATGGAAGACAATTGGACTTTGGGTGATGGGAATGCAGCATAATCAAATGTCAAAATAACCTAGAGATGTTTTCTCTGAACATATGTACCCTGATTTATCAATGTCACCTCATTAAAATTAAAAAAAAATCCAAGACACAAAACACAAATTGTGGTACCAAGTCTGGGATAACAATTGAAATGGTGCACGCGGAGATGGTAGTGCTGCCGAAAGCTGGTCCGCACTGTCGTACACTCAGCTGGGCAATGCTTGCGCTGCCAGGTGCAGATCAGTCGTTGCTAGCAATTGTGGTCATAAAGTCAAATGGTCGTAAGTTACATAGGTAGTAAGTCAATCAATATCTGTATTTTAAAAGTTAACATAGGATAACAAATCGTTAATGCACATGTGAAGAAGTCTTAGACTCTGGGATTGTAAGACTGATGTGTAGACTTTAGTAGGAAACGCAGGTAAAGCCCTCAGCTGTTCACCAAATGATCAGCATTATTATGAGATACCTTGCAGATGACTCTGGCTTCAGAACTGTTCTAGCACCAAGTGGCTTTAAACAGCCACCTGTTTTTAGAGTGTCCATGCGTTTACAGCTGGAGGTCAATGGAAATGGGCAGGTTCACAGGAGTGTGACAACTTTCCAACATCAGCTCAGCCCTGGAGTCTCACGTTTCTTTAAGGCACAAAAAAACTGATACCAGTTTTCTGGGCTCATCCTCTATTTCTGTCAAGGTAAGTCAGTGTGGTGTGGCTCTGGCCTGGGGGAGAAATGATCCCTCCATGACCATCATGATCTAACATTACAGAAGTGGAGACCTTGCTTTTCTAACTCACTGCTGCATCTCCATCCATAGTAGAAGTCCCAATACACACTCGATGGTCAATCAGTAATGATGAATGAAACAATGAATGCACTCCTGGTTTTCTGTTCAATGAAGGCTTCTTGGCTGCTTTTGGATCAGTGATTTTCTGGATCTAGATTGAGGTAAAGAAGAGATGTTTACATCTACTGGAATGAGAAATTAATAGGAGTGGAGATAAAAATTCAGTGTTCCCAAAGAACTACAGTAGAAGACATGAGGTCCTGGTCAACTTTTCCAGGTTGCTGAGAGTCCCAAACCTCCTTTCTCCCCAGCAGATGGACAGCAGCATGGGGTCCGAGAACCAGAACAGCGTGTCCGAGTTCCTCCTCCTGGGGCTCCCCATGCGGCCAGGGCAGCAGCGCGGGTTCTTCACCCTGTTCCTGGGCATGTACCTGACCATGGTGCTGGGCAACCTGCTCATCATCCTGCTCATCAGGCTGGACTCCCGCCTGCACATGCCCATGTACTTCTTCCTCAGCCACTTGGCCTTCTCTGACATTTCTCTGTCATCCGTCACTGTCCCGAAGATGCTCACGAACATGCAGACTCTGCAACAATCCATCCCCTATGTGGGATGCACTGCTCAGATGTGTTTTTTCATACTTTTTTGTGTTCTTGACAATCTTCTTCTAGCAATGATGCATATGACAGGTACGTGGCCATCTGTCACCCTCTATACTACACCACCATCATGAGGGAGGAGCTGTGTGTGCTGCTGCTGGCTGGCTCCTGGATTTTGTCCTGTGGCACTGTCCTGTTGCACACTCCCTTCTTATTCTGACTGTCCTTCTGTGCCCACAACACCATCAGCCACTTCTTCTATGACCTCACTGCGGTCCAGAAGCTGAGCTGCTCTGACATCTCCCTCAGTGAGCAGGTCTAGTTCACTGAGGGAGTAATTCTTTTATTTCTGCCTTTAGGTACTATTTTGGGCTCATATGTTTTTATAGGGACCATCATCTTGAGGGTTCCCTTTATTAAAAAATTCTTGAAAACCTTTTCCATCTGTGGTTCCCATCTCCAAGTGGTGTCCTTATACTATGGGACACTTTCAAGTGTTTACTTTTTCTCCTCCTCATGGGATTCCAAGAACATCATTGCTTCGGTCATGTACACGGTAGTTACCCCCATGCTGAATTCCTTCATCTACAGCCTGAGGAACAGAGACATCAAACAGGCCTTGGAAATGTGTGTCAACAGGGTTAATGTCTTTAAGAGGCAATCACTAAATCCACTTATTGCAGTCAGAAGCAAGTGAGACATAGCTCCTAAAATGATTGTATTTTAATAAAATATGTATTCTATTGTTAAGTGGTATAAATGTTATTAATATGTCAACTAGATTAAGTTTGTTACTGCACTGTTAATAATTCTTCACTCCTAAATAATTATGTTTTGCTTGTTCATCCACTTTTTTTTATAAATAAAGGTTTATTAATTTTAATGGGGTGACATCAATAAATCAGGGTACATATATTCAAAGAAAGCATGTCCAGGTTATCTTGTCATTCAATAATGTTGCATACCCATCACCCAAAGTCAGATTGTCCTCCGTTGCCTTCTATCTAGTTTTCTTTGTGCCCCTCCACCTCCCCCTTCCCCTCTCCCTCCTTCCCTCCCCCCTCATAACCACCACACTCTTGTCCATGTCTGTTAATCTCATTTTATGTCCCACCAATATATGGAATCATGCAGTTCTTTTTTTTTCTGATTTACTTATTTCACACCATATAATGTTATCAACATCCCACCCTTTTGATGTAAATGATCTGATGTCATCATTTCTTATGGCTGAGTAGTATACCATAGTGTATATGTGCCACATCTTCTTTATCCAGTCTTCTATATATATATTTTTTTTTTACAGTGAGTAAAGCCTTTAAGCAAACTCTTGGCCAATACAACAAGAATCCATAAAAGAGTAGTGTCATTAACATGTTCACCAAGTCCAAGTTGGCACCGACACCATTCCAAATCCCTGCAAATGCAACCCAACCCCAGTTCAGTTTGTTAGGAGCTGTCACAAGGAGCAGGAGTCCAGGAAAAGTCCACATCCAGGAAAAGTCCGCATGGCACTGGAATTGTTGTCACAATTCTATACTTTGCAGCTCACGTCCAAGTCCCAATGACCACTGCTTCTAGCTGGTAATGATTCAGGTAGACAGGAAGAGCCATCTGCAGCATGTGTGGAGATGGAGCCTCTGTTCTCCTCTGCCTGGAGAGATGAGACCAGGGTGCTTTTCCCTGGAGCTCTGCAACTGTGGTGTGATAAAGAGAACCTTGGGATACACTAAGCTGGGTGGCAAAGGTAAATTCATAATAGAAGTTGGCAAAAGGAGGAGAGACAGAGCTCTAAATTAAGAGTAGGTCCTAGCCTGAAATATGAGTGGGGCATTGAGGTAGGAGGAATAAAGGAAACACTATATATTAAACAGAGCAGCAGAAAATAGGACTGTCAACACCCATAACAGAAATCTTTGAGGGAAGAATAAAAAACCTGACTATTCAGGCAAGACATAGTTAAGTGGCCCTTGTGTAAATGAGATCAGTTTACCTGCTTCTTGGAAGAAATACCCTAGGCTTGTCCACAGTGTCATTGATGAGGCCGATGGCCCTGGACACCTTCAGCCCTCAGTGGCAAACCCCAGAATTCTGGGCAAGGTTAGGTCATGCGTGGCTGGAGTAGGGCTGGAAGAGACTGAACCCTTCCTTAGAGGAGTGAGGGGGAAGCCTACCTTTCAGTGTCCCTGTTTCCTCACAGCAGAGGCATGTAAGTCTGGCAGGCTTTAGCTCATTGACCTTCCTTTTCACTATTGAAGCAGTACCCAGATGAAATCCTATGAGACCCCTTTGGGGCGTTGGAGTCATTAAGGGCATATCCTAAAAGCAGGTGGTTCCCCTGATCTCTATTGGGCTTTTTGTGCCTCTTGGTATCTTAAAAGACATGCTCAGAAGATCTCACTGAGGGGTTTGAGGATCCCCATCTGCCTATATAAACCTTCTTTGTATATCTGGAGCTATTTGGAAACAGACAAAACAGTGTTATTAGCTGGATCAAATTAAAGAAGGTAGAAGTTTGCAGGAGAAGATTTTGCATCTCCTGTTCATCAGCATTCAAAAGAAATTTTAAAAATTATAAGTAAAAAGCATGATAAGGTAGACCCAGAGTTGTTCCAGGATATGACTCCCCCCTTTAAATTTTTTTTAAATTGACCTTAAAATATTTGCTGGGTGTAGTTTAATAATACCTTGACTTTAAAGATTGTAAGAAATACCCATAATTTAAAAGGTTTGACAAAATACAGTAAATTCTTTTGTTACATATGAAGGAGCATTATCACTTTTAACCAGTTTAGGAAATCCAATAATAGAAAAATGCATACAGACAATGAGCTATAATCTGCTTGGCAGCCTCTCCTGTTCTGGCAGAGGTTACTGTAATTCCAGAATAAGTATCCACTGTAACGTGGACATAGGACTGTTTGCCAAATGAAGGCATATGAGTTACCTCTATTTGCCAAAGTTGTCCTGGTAGGAGTCCTTGAGGGTTAACTCCAAATGAAGGGACAGATTGCAGTATAGGGCACCTTGTACAGGATTTACCAATCTGCCATGCTGCTTCCTGAGAAAGTTGAAGCTGTTTACACCAGGCTGCAGCATTCTGGTGATGAATAGTCTAAGACGGAATTGTTCGATCTGTCATGGTTGCTCCAAATAATTTTTTTTGGGTAGCTTGATCAACAAGGGCATTCCCTTGTGCTAAAGCTCTAGGGAGCAAGGAGTGAGCTCGAGTATGTCCTATAAAACATGGAGCTCTATGTTGACATACAAGTCTTTGAAGAAGGAGGAACTGCTGAAATAGTTCATCAGTAGTTGTCCCTAAGACAGCAGTCATTATAGTGGAAACAACCATAAGTAAATATTGGCTGTCTATATATAGGTTAAAGGAGGAATATGGCAAATGCTGAAAAGCCAAGATAAGTGCATATAATTCTAGTCTTTGAGCTGATTTTAAGTTGACTGTTTCAGTTTAAAGTTGTCCATTGATTTGCAAATGTGATTTGCCATTTAGTGGAATTTTCCCAGAGCCATTGTTGTTGATCTTTTGAAAAAAGGAACAACATTAATTTTGAGGCTCAAAACCTATAAGCTGTAAGGGTTGCCTATGACCCTTGATAATCATTAGGCGACAAGATCAAAATATGGAAGTGTATTCCATGGGCTATTAGATGGTTCAATGTTCCCAAGCTGTAGCTGCTCTTGTACCAATCAAGCAGCTGCCCTAAGTTTCTCCTGAGGAAGGAGCTATTGGTCTACCCATACAGGATTATCTGATTTCCAAGTAATTGGGTCTGCATAATGCATTATTGGGGTAGCAGGAGTTACCAAGGTTCCTATGCTAAATTTTGATATCCTAATCCACACCTTCTGGTATTGGGTGCCACTTCTTTAGGGGTGAGAATTCCTCGCTGTTCTTTCCCTCGTCCCTTAGTGGGCAGAAATTCCCGATCAAGCATCTGAGTACTGACTAACCCCTTAGGACTGATAAGCAATGCTCCTGTATTTTTCAAAACATCTCTACTCCACAAATTAACTGGCCATCCATGGAGCACATAAGGCTTAAAAAATCCAGAATGACCTTCTTAATCTTCCCAATGTAAAAAAACTAGAACTTTGTTGAGGAAATTTACTCTGCCCTATACCTTGTAATTCTGTGGCTGCTGCATGAGTGGGCCAGGAAGGAGGCCAACGTAGCTTAGCAATAACAGATACATCAGCTCCAGTATCTAAAAGTCCTTTAAATTTATGCTCTTGTATTGTTAGTTCCATTTCAGGGCATTCCTGACCTTTTTTTTTTTTTTTAATTCAATTGGCAAAATCAGAGGAGCCAAATCGCCAATTTTTGGGGGGGCCCTTTTGCAGGATGTGGCCTGAGAAGCAGAATTAGCATCCTTATATTATTCTTCTAACTGCATGAATCAGCCCTACAACAAATTCTTTTTTTTTATTAATTTTAATGGGGTGACATTGATAAATCAGGGTACATATGTTCAGAGAAAACATCTCTAGGTTATTTTGACATTTGATTATGCTGTATTTCCATCACCCAAAGTCCAATTGTCTTCTGTCACCTTATAATTGGTTTTCTTTGTGCCCCTACCCTCCCCCAACCCCCTTCCTCTTCTTCCCATCACCCCATAACCCCCACACTTTTGTCTATGTCTCTGAGTCTCATTTTTATGTCCCACCTATGTATGGAATTATATAGTTCTTAGTTTTTTCTGATTTATTTATTTTGCTCCGTATAATGTTATCAAGGTCCATCCATGTTGTTGTAAATGATCCGATGTCATCATTTCTTATGGCTGAGTAGTATTCCATACTATATATGTATGAAAGCTTTTTAATCCACTGGTCCTAACGGACACTTGGGCTGTTTCCAGATCTTCGCTAATGTGAACAATGCTGCCATAAATATGGGGATGCATTTCTTCTTTTCAAACAGTGCTATGGTGTTCTTGGGGTATATTCCTAACAGTGGGATAGCTGGGTCAAAAGGCATTTTGATTTTTAATTTCTTGAGGAATCTCCATACTGCTTTCCACAGTGGCTTCACTAGTCTGCATTCCCACCAGCAGTGCAGGAGGGTTCCCTGTTCTCCGCATCCTCACCAGCACTTATTCTGTGTAGTTTTGTTGATGAGCAACATTCTGACTGGTGTGAGGTGATATCTCATTGTAGTTTTAATTTGCATTTCTCTAATGATTAGTGATGTTGAGCATTTTTTCATATGCCTATTGGCCATCTGTATGTCTTCTTTGGAGAAGTGTCTATTCATTTCTTTTGCCCATTTTTTGATTGGATTGTTTGTCTTCCTGGTATTTTTACAAGTTCTTTATAAATTTTTGTTATTAACCCCTTATCAGATGTATTGTCAAATATATTCTCCCATTGTGTAGTTTGTCTTTTTATTCTGTTCTTATTGTCTTTAGCTGTGCAGAAGCTTTTTAGTTTGAAATAGTCCCATTTGTTTATTCTGTCTTTTATTTCACTTGCCTGTGGAGACAAATCGGCAAATATATTGCTGCAAGAGATGTCAGAGAGCTTACTGCCTATGTTTTCTTCTAAGATGCTTATGGTTTCACGGTTTACATTTAAGTCTTTTATCCATTTTGAGTTTATTTTTGTGAATGGTGTAAGTTGGTGGTCTAGTTTCATTTTTTTGCAGATAGCTGTCCAATTTTCCGAACACCAATTGTTGAAGAGGCTGTCTTTACTCCAATGTATGCTCTTACCTCCTTTGTCAAATATCAGTTGTCCATAAAATGTGGGTTTATATCTGGGTTCTCAGTTCGGTTCCATTTATCTATATGCCTGTTTATATGCCAGTACCAGGCTGTTTTAAGTATAATGGCCTCGTAGTATAACTTGATATCCAGAAGTGTGATATCTCCCACTTTATTCTTCCTTTTCAAGATTGCTGAGGCTACTCGTGTTCTCTTTTGGTTCCATATAAATTTTTGGAAAATGTGTTCTACACCTTTGAAGTATGTCATTGGTATTTTAATCGGTATTGCACTGAATTTATAAATTGCTTTGGGTAATATAGACATTTTAATGATGTTTATTCTTTCTAACCATGAGCACGGTATATGCTTCCACTTGTTTGTATCTTCCCTGATTTCTTTTTCTAAATATTTATAATTTTCCGAGTACAAGTCTTTAATCTCCCTGGTTAAATTTATTCCTAGGTACTTTATTTTTTTGGTTGCAGTGTTAAAGGGGATTGATTCCTTAATTTCTTTTTCTGACAGTTCATTGTTATAAAAATACCTCTGATTTCTGAGTATTAATTTTATATCCTTCCACCTTGCTGAATTCATTTATCAGGTCTAGTAGTTTTTTTTTTACTACAACTTTAGGGTTTTCTATATACAATATTATATTATCTGCAAATAATGATAATTTTACTTCTTATTTTCCAATTTGGATGCTTTTTTATTTCTTTTTCTTGTCTGATTGCTGTCGCTAGGACTCCAGAACTATGTTGAATAAGAGTAGTGAAAGGGGGCACCCCTGCCTTGTTCCTGATCTTAAGGGGATTGCTTTTAATTTTTTCCCATTGAGTATGATGTTGGCTATGGGTTTGTCATAGATGGCCTTTATCATGTTGATGTATGTTCCCTGTATTCCCACTCTGCTGAGAGTTTTGATCATGAATGGGTGCTGGATTTTATCAAATGCTTTTTCTGCATCTATTGAAATTATCATGTGGTTTTTCTCCTTCCTTTTGTTTATGTGATGAATCACATTGATTGATTTGTGAATATTGTACCAGCCTTGCCTCCCAAGAATAAATCCCACTTGATCCTTGTGTAAGATTTTTTTTTCATATATTGCTGGATCCGGTTTGCTAATATTTTGTCTAGAATTTTAGCATCTAAATTCATCAGGGATATTGGCCTATAATTTTCTTTCTTTGTGTTGTCTTTGCCTGGTTTTGGAATCAGAATTATACTCGTCTCATAAAAGGAGCTTGGAAGTCTTCCTTCCTCTTGAATTTTTTGAAATAACTTGAGAAGAATAGGAGTTAGTTCTTTTTTGAATATTTGGTAGAATTCACTTGTGAAGCCATCAGGCCCAGGACTTTTCTTTTTTGGCAGTTTTTTGGTAACTGTTTCAAACTCATTTGTTGTAATTGGTCTGTTTAGGTTTTCTGATTCTTCCAGATTAATTTTTGGAAAATTATATGTTTCAAGGAATTTGTCCATTTCATCTAGGTTGTCTAGTTTTTGGCGTACAGTTCTTTATAATATTTTCTTACAATATTTTGTATTTCTGTTGTGTCAGTTGTTAGTTCTCCACTCTCATTTCTAATTTTATTTATTTGAGTCCTCTCTCTTTTTTTCTTTGTGAGTCTGGTTAATGGTTCATCGATCTTGTTTACCTTTTCAAAGAACCAGCTCCTGGTTTCATTGATCCTCTGTATTGTTTCTTTAGCCTCTATGTCATTTATTTCTGCTCTGATCTTTATTATTTCTTTCCTTCTACTACCTCTGGGCTTTACTTGCTCTTCTTTTTCTAGCTCTATTACATGTAGGGTCAAGTTGTTTATTTGAGCTTTTTCTAGCTTCTTGAAGTATGCCTGTAATGCTATGAAATTTTCTCTCAAGACTGCGTTTGCTGTGGCCAATAAATTTTGAGTTGATATATGCTCATTATTGTTCATTTCTAGAAATTTTAAAATTTCTTCTTTGATCTCATTGTTTACCCATTTGTTATTTAATAAAGTGCTATTTAGTTTCCAAGTGTTTGAGTATTTTTCAGTTTTTCTGTTGTGGTTTATTTCTAGTTTCATGCTATTGTGATCAGAGAAAGTGCTCGATATGATTTCAATCTTCTTAAATTTGTTGAGACTGCTTTTGTGTCCTAACATGTGGTCTATTCTAGGGAATGTACCATGAGTACTTGAAAAGAATGTATATTCTGCTGCTTTAATGTGAAAGGTTCTAAAGATATCTATTAATTGAGTTGATCTAGTATGTCCTTTAAGTCTGCTGTTTCTTTGTTAATTTTCTTTCCTGAGGATCTATCTAGTGATGTTAGTGGGGTATTGAAATCCCCTACTATTATAGTATTGCTGTTGATCTTGCCCTTTAAATACATCAAAGTCTGCTTTATATATTATGCGCTCCTATATTAGGTGCATAGATACTTAAAATGGTTATATCTTCCTGTTGGATTGCTCCCTTTAACATTATGTAGTGACCTTCTTTATCTCTTACTATAGTCTGTGTTTTAAAGTTCATTTTGTTTGATACAAGTATTGCTACCCCAGCTTTTTTTTCATTTCCATTTGCGTGAAATATTTTTTTCCATCCTTTTATCTTCAGTCTATGTGCATATTTTGATTTAAGGTGTGTCTCTTGTAGACAGCATATGTATGGGTCCTGTTTTCTTATCCACACAGTTATCCTATGTCTTTTGATCAGATCATTTAATCCATTTACATTTAAGGTTATTATTGATATGTAATTGTTTATTGCCATTTTGTTCTTTAAAACTCTATTCCTGCCTGAGCAGGTGGTGACACAGTGGATAGAGCATCAGACTGGGATGCAGAGGACCCAGGTTCAAGACCCCTGAGGTCACTGGCTTGAGTGCGGCCTCATCTGGTTTGAGCAAAATTCCACCAGCTTGAGCCCAAGGTTACTGGCTCCAGCAAGGGGTTACTCAGTCTGCTGAGGGCCCGTGGTCAAGGCACATATGAGAAAGCAATCAATGAACAACTAAGGTGTTGCAATGTGCAATGAAAAACTAATGATTGATGCTTTCCATCTCTCCATTCCTGTCTATCCCTGTCTATCTCTCTGACTCACTCTCTGTCTCCATAAAAAAAAAATTAAAACTGTATTCCTCTTTTGCTATATTTTTTTTCTCCTTTGATCTGTTTACAACAGGTCCCTTAGCATTTCTTGCAGCCTTGGTTTGGTTGTAGTGAATTCCTTGAGTTTTTTTTGTCTGAAAAGCTTTTTATTTCTTCTTCAATTTTAAATGATAGCCTTGCTAGTTAAAGTAGTCTTGGTTATAGGCTGTGGTTCTGCATTACTTTGAATATTTCTTGCCATTCCCTTCTGGCCTCAAGTGTTTCTGTTGAGAAGTCAGAAGTCATCCTTATGGGGGCTCCTTTGTAGGTGATAGTCTTTTTTTCTCTAGCAGCTTTTAATATTTTCTCTTTATCACTTAGCTTTGATTTTTTAATTATGATGTGTCTTGGTGTTGATTTCTTTGGGTTTCTCTTTGAGTTCTCTGTGCTTCCTGAACATGTGAGATGTTTTCCTTCCTTAATTGAGGGAAGTGTTCAGCTATGATATGATTGAACAAAGTCTCTATCCCTTGTTCTTTTTCTTCTTCTTCAGGAACCTTTATGATGCAAATGTTATTTCTTTTCAGGTTGTCACAGAGCTCTCTTAGAGTTTCCTCAGACTTTTTGAGTCTCTTTTCTTTTTTCTGCTCTGCTTCCGTGCCTTTATTTATTGTGTCCTCTAACTCACTGATTTGATTCTCAACTTCATCCATCCTGCTTTTAATTCCTTCCATTGTGTCTTCATTTCTGACATTTTATTTGTCATTTCTGACTGATTCTTTTTTATTATTTCAATGCCTGTTTTTGTATTTGCTATCTCTTTATTTAGGTGTTCGTAATGACCATCTCTTGTTGTTATAATATCTTTGAGCATCCTAACAATCATTATTTTAAACTCTGCATCTGGTAATTTGGTTATATCTGATTCATTCAGGTCCTTTTCTGGGGATTTCTCTTGATTCATTTGTGTTGCATTTCTCTGCCTTCTCATTTTCTCTGTGTAAAAAAAGGTTTTGGATACTGGAGTCCCTTGGGTGTGGCCTCTGTTCCCTAGGTATGGTCTGTCTGCAGGCCTGCCACACCTTATGCTGTTGCTGCCCAGGGCATTTGGGTATGGGCATTGATGGCGCCTGCCCACTGGTGCTGTTGCTGTGGTTTTCGCCTCTCCTTCACGGGAGTGGCTGTGATCATGTGCTCGGGTGTACAAGCCTTGGTGGCCTTGGCCTTTGCCCTGCCCCCATGGGTGGCATTATGCTTGGCCCTGAGGGCAGTGGCAAGCACCTTTGCTCAGCTGTGTGTCTCCACCCATTTCTAGGCTTTTGCCTCACCCTTGCAGGAGGAGCCTGCTCGTGGGACTGCTGCAAGCCTTGGCTCCACAGGCCAGGCTGGACTGCATGCCCACACTCAGTAGCAGGACTCTGCCTGTTCTGGGTTTTTGGCTCCACCTCCATGGGAGGAGCTGGCTCCCAAGTCAGGCCACAAGCCTCGGTTCCGCAAGTGGAGCAAGGCTGTGCTCCTGTGCCCTTGCTCAAGGGCCGGTCTCCACCTTTTCCAGGGTTCCCGCTTTTCCCATGCAGGCTGGATTGCAGGTGGCCTACAGCTCGGCTTGACCACTTTTGCACGCCCCCTCCTCCCCAGCCGGGCTAGACTGAGCTCACACCTGGGCCCAGTGGTGACCACCCAGCTTCCATCCTTGCCATCAGAACCATGCTTCCGCGGCCCGCTGCCACCCGCCCTCCAGCGGGCCCTCAGCCGTGTGGATTGTGGCACTGCAGCTCAGACCCTAAGACTCACTACTTTAGTCTCGAAACCTTCCTCCTTCTAAGCAACTCTGCTCTGAGTGCTGTGGAAGAGCTTGTTTGGCTGGTGTCCTGCTTCCCTTTGCTGGTATTGCTGTTTCCAGAGGGAAATATTCACTTCAGATTTGGGGAGTGACTCGTCCCAAGGGTCAGGGTGGCTGTCTCCCAAAATATTTCTTCCTGTGCCTCATAGATTATACTCTCTTCCTGCTACTCCGGTCCTCTCCTCTCTTCCCACTTCCCAGAGCCCCAGGTGAGTGGTTGTGAGAAAGGTGTTCTGCGCGGTCCCTTTAAGAAGAATTCTGAGTCTGAGAAATCAGTCTTTCTCACAAACAGTATCCTGTCTTGTTTCTAGCTAAATACTGTCCATACTCCTCTTCTAGGCTCTGGGGCTGTGGGCTGGGGCTTTGTTCCTGGGACTCAGGACCTTCCCCTCTCTGCTAAACTCACTTCCTGCCACATGAGTCTCTCCAAGTTGCCATTTGCTCTGGGGAGCTGGGCAGCCCTCTCCACGTTTCTGCTTTTCCTACCTAGTCTTGTTGTGGCTTCTTCAGTGTTCCTTGGTTGAAAAGTCCTCTTAGTTTAGTCCAAAGTTGGTTTTTTCAGATGGTAGTTCTTAAAATTAGTTTGTAATCCCTTGTTCATCAACTTTTAAAAGATATATGCAAAATCTTATGTAAAACACGTTGCATAATATAATTGTGGATTTGTCTATTTCTTTTTTTGAGATATGTCAGTTGTTGTTTATGGTTATTTTTACTAAGGGATCAAGGAACACATGTTTGGCATCATGATTTTCTTCTGGTGAAGTTGTAAATTCTTGTTTTTTAATTGATTCCTACATTGGCTTACATCAGCTCTAAGCTGATTTCGCATAATTCTTCCCAACTCACAATGACATCATGTTGGTAGACTGCAATCACCCACAGTAAGAATAATTACACTATGAAAATTGGCTAGTACTGCAAAGCCAGACTTTTATAATAAAAGAGAGAGCCTTTTATAAATACATTTAACAACACACCACTGCATTTATAACGAGGAGATACAACTATAATTAGGAGTTATATACTTAAGAGATTTAAAAGGTAAGAGAAAGGGTCTTAGCTTTACACCTCATCCATTTATAATATTATTATATCATTTTATAGCTATATCTATATAGTTTCACATACAGATATAGATAGAAAAATAGAGATACCATAATAGTATAGGTAGTAACATATACCATTATAGAGAGATTACGTATACAGATATAGAGAAAGAATGATTCTGTAATATATAGTATAGGTAGTAACATATGCACTTATAAATATGTTACATATACAGATAAAGATAGAGAAACACAGATACCATAATATACATAGTATAGGTAGTAAAGATGCAGCTTTCTTGTTGTGTTTATATCACATTTATTCCCATCATTTTAACTCTTCCTTTAATTTTTTAATTTTTATTTTATTTATTCATTTTAGAAAGGAGAGAGAGAGAGAGGAGAGAAAGAGAGAGAGAGAGAGAGAGAGAGAGAAGGGGAGAGGAGCAGGAAGCATCAACTCCCATATGTGCCTTGACCAGGCAAGCCCAGGGTTTCGAACCGGCGACCTCAGCATTTCCAGGTCGACGCTTTATCCACTGCGCCACCACAGGTCAGGCCATTTTAACTCTTCTATGTCCTTATATGTGAGGTGTTCACTGTTAACAGTGTGACACTGAATTTAGTTCTTTTTATGTAGAGCAACCATTATTATATCTCTGGAGAGTTTTACCTAAACATATCTAATGTGATCATAATAAAGTTTAACTACATTTTCTATATTACTATGTTTTTTATTGAAGATATCTTTAACATTTATTCTTTCATCACTCACTCTTTTTTGATTAATTATATATATATTATTCTATTCTCTTTCAATTAAATTATTAATCAAACATTTTATTATTACTCTATAATCTTTTGCTTTGTGCAATGATTACTTCTCACTTTTCCTTTAATTATTATAATTGCATTTTAATATATGAAACATGGGATTTAGCCATTAGAGGAATACAATTCAGTGGTATTTGAGACACCTATCACCAATTACTCATTCTAGGACCCTAAAGGAAACTGTATTGAACATTAATTCAACTGAATATTTTGCAACTGTGGAAAGATAAGAAGAAATATATCTATGAATCAACATGGAGGAATATCAGAATATATTGTTAAATGGGAAAAAAGCAATGTGTGGAAGATCATTTGTAACATGCTACTTTTATGTAAAAATAAATGGGAAAGGCCCCTGGCTGGTTGGCTCAGTGGTAGAGCATTGGCCTGATGTGTGGAATTCCTGGATTCAATTCCCATCCAGGGCACATAGGAGAAGCACCCATCTGCTTCTCTACCCTTCCCCCTCTCCTTTCTCTCTTTCTCTCTCTTCCCCTCCTGCAGCCAAGACTCCATTGGACCAAAGTTTGCCCAGGTGCTGAGGATGGCCTCATGGCCTCCACCTCAGGTGCTATAATGGCTCCAGTTGCAAAGCACCAAGGCCCTGGATGGACAGAGTATTGTGCCCAAGTGGGCATGCCAGTGGATCCTGGCTGGGCACATGCAGGAGTCTGTCTCTCTACTTTCTGCCTCTCACTTCAAGAAAAAAAAAATGGAAATAAAAGATTTATATGTCTGCTCATGTGAGTAAACAAAGACAGAGAAAGAACAGAAACTAATGAAAAAATACTTTACCTGCAGGAGGTGGAGCAGAGAGATGGGAAAATGAGTATAATTATTTGAATAATTTTGACTGTGTTGTTCTTTGCTCCTAAAAAAAAAAAAAAATAGACAAACTTGACCAGGGGCTGGTGCATTGGATAAAGCATTGACCTGGGATGCTGAGGACCTGGGATTGAAACCCCAATGTTATCAGTTTTAGTGCGGGCTCATCTGACTTGAGTGCAGACTCACCAGCTTGAGTACTGACTGGAGCACTAAGGTTAATGGCTTGAAGCTAAGGCTGCTGGCTTAAGTCCAAGTCAGCGGCTTGAGCCAAAGTTCACTGGCTTGAAGCCTAAGGTTGCCAGCTTGAACCCAAGGTTGTTGGCTTGAGAAAGGGGTGATTGGCTCTGCCAGAGCTCCCTGGTCAAGACACATATGAAAAGCAACCAACTGAACAACTAAAACTTCCATAAGTATGACTTATTCTTCTCATCCATCTCCTTTTTGGTCTATCTCTGTATCTTTCCCTAAAAAAATAAAATAAAAATAAGCCTGTGGCTGGATGGCACAGTGGTAACATGTCAGCCTGGCATATGGATGTCCTGGATTCAATTCCCATTCAGGGCACACAGGAGAAGTGACCATCGGTTTTTCCACCCCTCCCCTTTTCCATTCCTTTTCTTTTTTTTTTTTTTAATTATAATTTTATTTTTTTAATGGGGCGATATCAATAAATCAGGTTACATATATTCAAAGATCAACAAGTCCAGGTTATCTTGTCTTTCAATTATGCTGCATACCCATCACCCAAAGTCAGATTGTCCTCTGTCACCTTCTATCATTTTCGTTGTGCCCCTCCCCCTCCCCCTTTCCCTTTCCCTTTCCCCCCTCCCCCCATAACCACCACACTCTTATCAATGTCTCTTAGTTTCACTTTTATGTCCCACCTACGTATGGAATAATGCAGTTCCTGTTTTTTTCTGATTTACTTATTTCACTTCGTATAATGTTATCAAGATCCCACCATTTTGCTGTAAATGATTCGATGTCATCATTTCTTATGGCTGAGTAGTATTCCATAGTGTATATGTGCCACATCTTCTTTATCTAGTCGTCTATTGACAGGCTTTTTGGTTGTTTCCATGTCCTGGCCACTGTGAACAATGCTGCAATAAACATGGGGCTACATGTGTCTTTACGTATCAATGTTTCTGAGTTTTTGGGGTATATATCCAGTAGAGGGATTGCTGGGTCATAAGGTAGTTCTATTTTCAGTTTTTTGAGGAACCACCATACTTTCTTCCATAATGGTTGTACTACTTCACATTCCCACCAACAGTGGATGAGGGTTCCTTTTTCTCCACAGCCTCTCCAACATTTGCTATTACCTCTCTTGTTAATAATAGCTAATCTAACAGGTGTGATGTGGTATCTCATTGCAGTTTTGATTTGCATTTCTCTAATAGCTAAAGAAGATGAGCATCTTTTCATATATCTGTTGGCCATTTGTATTTCTTCCTGGGAGAACTGTCTGTTCATGTCCTCTTCCCATTTTTTTATTGGATGGTTTGTTTTTAGTTGAGTTTTATGAGTTCTTTGTATATTTTGGATATTAGGCCCTTATCTGAGCTGTTGTTTGAAAATATCATTTCCCATTTAGTTGGCTTTCTGTTTATTTTGTTATCAGTTTCTCTTGCTGAGCAAAAACTTCTTAGTCTGATGTAGTCCCATTCATTAATTTTTGCCTTCACTTCTCTTGCCTTTGGAGTCAAATTCATAAAATGCTCTTTAAAACCCAGGTCCATGAGTTGAGTACCTATGTCTTCTTCTATGTACTTAATTGTTTCAGGTCTTATGTTTAGATCTTTGATACATTTTGAGTTCATTTTTGTACAGGGGGACAAACTGTAGTCCAGTTTCATTCTTTTGCACGTGGCTTTCCAGTTTTCCGAGCACCATTTATTGAAGAGGCTTTCTTTTCTCCATTGTATGTTGCTGGCCCCTTTATCAAAAATTATTTGACTATATATATGTGGTTTTATTTCTGGACTTTCTATTCTGTTCCATTGGTCTGAGTGTCTATTTTTCTGCCAATAACATGCTGTTTTGATTGTCGTGGCCCTATAATAGAGTTTGAAGTCAGGTATTGTAATGCCCCCAGCTTCATTCTTTTTCTTTAGGATTGCTTTGGCTATTCAGGGTTTTTTATAGTTCCATCTAAATCTGATGATTTTTTGCTCTATTTCTTTAAAAAATGTCATTGGAATTTTGATGGGAATTGCATTAAATTTGTATATTGCTTTGGGTAATATAGCCATCTTGATTATATTTATTCTTCCTAACCAAGAACAAGGAATATTCTTCCATCTCATTATATCTTTCTCAATTTCTCTTAACAATGGTTTATAGTTTTCATTATATAAGTCCTTTACATTCTTTGTTATGTTTATTCCTAAGTATTTTATTTTTTTGTTGCAATTGTGAAGGGGATTATTCTTTTGAGTTCGTTCTCAGTTGTTTCATTGTTGGCATATAGAAAGGCTATTGACTTCTGTATGTTAATTTTGTATCCTGTGACCTTACTGTATTGGCTTATTGTTTCTAGTAGTCTTTTTGTGGATTCTTTGGGGTTTTTGATGTATAGGATCATATCATCTGCAAAAAGTGATACCTTTACTTCTTTTCCGGTATGGATGCCTTTTATTTCTTTGTCTTCTCTGATTGCTCTGGCTAGAACCTCTAGTACCACATTAAATAAGAGTGGAGAGAGTGGACAACCCTGTCTTGTTCCTGATTTAAGGGGGAAAGCCTTCAGTTTTGTGCCATTTAATATGATGTTGGCTGATGGTTTATAATATATGGCCTTTATCATGTTGAGATATTTTCCTTCTATACCCATTTTGTTGAGAGTCTTAAACATAAAATTGTGTTGCATTTTATCGAAAGCCTTTTCTGCGTCTATTGATAAGATCATGTGATTTTTGTTCTTTGTTTTGTTGATATGGTGTATTACATTAACCGTTTTACGTATGTTGAACCATCCTTGAGATTCCGGGATGAATCCCACTTGATCGTGATGTATTATTTTTTTAATATGTTGTTGTATTTGATTTGCTAGTATTTTGTTTAGTATTTAGCATCTGTATTCATTAGAGATATTGGTCTGTAGTTTTCTTTTTTTGTGCCATCCTTGCCTGGTTTTGGTATGAGGGTTATGTTGGCCTCATAAAATGTGTTTGGAAGTATTGCTTCTTCTTCAATTTTTTGGAAGACTTTCAGTAGAATAGGAACCAAGTCTTCTTTGAATGTTTTATAAAATTCGCTGGTATAGCCATCAGGGTCTGGACTTTTATTTTTGGGGAGGTTTTTAATGGTTTTTTCTATTTCTTCTCTACTAATAGGTCTGTTTTGGCTTTCTGCTTCTTCATGACTTAGTCTAGGAAGGTTGTATTGTTCTACGAATTTATCCATTTCTTCTAGATTGTCGAATTTAGTGGCATAAAATTTTTCATAGTATTCTACAATAATTCTTTTTATATCTACGGTGTCCGTGGTGATTTCTCCTCTTTCATTTTGGATTTTGTTTTTATTAGTTCTTTCTCTTTTTTCCTTGGTAAGTCTTGCCAAGGGTTTGTCAATTTTATTGATCTTTTCAAAGAAGCAGCTCTTTGTTCTATTAATTTTTTCTATAGTTTTACTGTTCTCTATTTCATTTATTTCTGCTCTGATTTTTATTGTCTCCTTTCTTCGGCTGGTTTTGGGTTGTCTTTGTTCTTCTTTTTCTAGTTCCTTAAGGTGTGAAGTTAAGTGGTTCACTTGGGCTCTCTCTTGTTTGTTCATATATGCCTGAAGTGATATGAACTTCCCTCTTATCACCGCTTTTGCTGTATCCCATAGATTCTGATATGTCGTATTGTCATTTTCATTAGTCTGTATATATCTTTTGATCTCTGCACTTATTTCTTCTTTGACCCATTCATTTTTTAAAAGTTTGTTGTTTAGTTTCCACATTTTTGTGGGATTTTTTTCCTCCTTTTTGCAGTTGAATTCTAGTTTCAAGGCTTTATGATCAGAAAATATACTTGGTACAACTTTGATTTTTCTGAATTTGCTGATGTTGTTTTTGTGGCCAAACATATGGTCAATTCTTGAGAATGATCCATGTACACTGGAGAAAAATGTATACTCAGTCACTTTGGGATGAAATGTCCTGTAGATGTCTATCATATCCAGGTGCTCTAGTGTTTTGTTTAAGGCCACTATGTTTTTGTTGATTCTCTGTTTGGATGACTGATCTAGAGCCGTCAGCGGTGTATTGAGGTCTCCAAGTATGATTGTATTTTTGTCAGTTTTTGTTTTAAGGTGAATAAGTAGCTGTCTTATATATTTTGGTGCTCCTTGGTTTGGTGCATATATATTAAGAATTTTTATGTCTTCTTGATTCAGTGTCCCCTTAGCCATTATGAAATGGCCATTTTTGTCTCTGAGTACTTTTGTTGTCTTGTAGTCAGCATTATCAGATATGAGTATTGCTACGCCTGCTTTTTTTTGGATGTTATTTGCTTGGAGTATTGTTTTACAGCCTTTCACTTTGAGTTTGTTTTTATCCTTGTTACTTAGATGAGTTTCCTGTATGCAGCATACAGTTGGATTTTCTTTTTTAATCCATTCTGCTACTCTGTGTCTTTTTATTGGTGAGTTTAATCCGTTTACATTTAGTGTAATTATTGACACTTGTGAGTTCCCTATTGCCATTTTATAGATTGCTTTCTGTTAGTTTTGTGTCTTGTTTGATCCTTCTCTTTCATTTTTTTATCTTTTGTTTTTATTTGGTTGTATTCCATACATCTTTCCACTTTTGCTATCTTTTTTATCTCATGTGCTTTTGTGGTGGTTTTTTCAATGGTGGTTACCTTTAGGTAATGAAAAGAGTTCCTACCCTGTTCATTGTAGCGCACTATTTTGTGAGTACTTTTGCACTCCATTGTCCTTTGCTACTGTTAATCCCCATCCTCTCCCCCCTTTCTTTTTGTTGTTGTCACAGTTTAAATTTGGTTTTATTGTGTTCTTCTTGGAGGTTTTACTTGTGGCTTTGTTTTTGTTTTTTTTTGTTCTTTGTATCTGATTGGAGAACCCCCTTTAGTAATTCCTGGAGTGGGGGTTTTCTGATGATAAATTCCCTCATCTTTTCTGTATCTGTGAATGTTTTTATTTCTCCTTCATATTTGAAGGATAGCTTTGATGGGTATAGTATTCGTGGCTGAAAGTTCCTCTCTTTCAGGACTTTAAATATTGGAGTCCACTCTCTTCTAGCTTGTAGAGTTTCTGCTGAGAAATCTGATGATAATCTAATGGGCTTTCCTTTATATGTTGTATTCTTCTCCCTGGCTGCCTTGAGAATTTTTTCTTTGCCATTGGTTTGTGCCAATTTCATTTATTCTTTTTTTTTTTAGAGAGGAGAGGGAGAGAGAGAGAGATACAGAGAGGAGAGACAGAGAAAGAGAAGGGGGGAGGAGCTGGAAGCATCAACTCCCATATATGCCTTGACCAGGCAAGCCCAGGGTTTCAAACCGGCAACCTCAGCATTTCCAGGTCGACACTTTATCCACTGCGCCACCACAGGTCAAGTGCCAATTTCATTATGATGTGCCTTGGAGTAGGTTTGTTGGGGTTAAGAAAACTCGGAGTTCTGTTTGCTTCATGAATTTGAGGCTTTAGTTCTTTCCACAGGCTTGGGAAGTTCTCATCTATTATTTGTTTGAGTATGTTCTCCATTCCATTTTCTCTCTCTTCTCCCTCTGATATACCTATTATTCTTATGTTATTCTTTCTGATGGAGTCAGATAATTCTTGTAGGGCTATCTCATTTTTTTAAATTTTTGAGTCTCTTTCTTTCTCTCTCTGTTGTGCCTCAAGTTGCTTGTCTTCTATTTCACTAATCCTCTCTTCTATCTGTCCTGTTCTATTAGCCAAGCTTGTTACCTCGTTTTTCAGCTCATGAATTGAGTTTTTCATCTCTGTTTGATTTGTTTTTATAGTTTCAATTTCCTTGGACATATATTCTTCGTGTTCATTGAGTTGTTTTCTGAGCTCCCTAAATTGCCTTTCTGTGTTTTCTTGTATATCTCGGAGGATTTTTAGGATTTCTATCTTGAATTCTCTGTCATTTAGCTCCAATGTTTCCAATATATTAAATTTTTTTCTCCATAGATTTTTCCTCTTCTATCTGTGTTACCTCTCTTTTTTTTTTGTATCCATGATATTCTATTTTCTCTTCCTTAATGGCATCTGAGGGTGGTTTTGTTGATAGTATTAATTAGATTTAATAAAAAATAAAAAGTTAAAAAAATAAAGAATTGAAAAAAGTTGTTTTTATTTAAAAAAAATTAATAATGAAATAAAGAAAAATAAAATAAAATAAAAATTTTAAAAAAGGAAATTATTCCCCCCCTCCTTTTTTTCTCTCCTCTCCTCTGCCCTCTTTCTTGAGAAAATCTTGTGGTGAACTGTGAATTATATTGTATTTAATAGAACAAACAATGCCTGTAATGGAGGGCCTGAATTGGGGAAAAGTAATAAAGGGGCAAGAAAAAAAATAATAAATAAATAAATAAATAAATAAATAAAAAATAAAAAATAAAAAAGGGGGGGTATGGACCCACAAAAAGCAAATAATAAAAAATTTGGATCAAGAATAAAATGATTTGCATTTAGGTGTTGGTTGACTAAGAATTATGATGAGAGGAGGTAGAGGGAAACAGGAAAATGGGGGGACAAATTAAAAAATTACTATTGTATTTAGTGGAACAAGAACTAGATAAAATGGAGAGCCAGGGATGGAAGCACTGCTAGTGAGTTAAAAAGGTGAAGTAAAAAACCCCCAAAATGCCAAAAACATAAGTTTGAGTCCCAGATAAAATAATTTGTTTGTTATTGAGGTTTGAATGAGAGGAGACGTAAAGGAGAAAGGAAGAAACTAATATAGAGGGAGAAAAGAAAGAGAGAGAGAGAAAAAAGAGGGAACCACTAAAAGAAGGAAAAAGAAAAAAGAGGAGAGAGAGAGAGAGAGAGAGTTAAGGGTTTTGGAGTGCAACCCTCATAGAGAGAAAGGAAGAGGAAAGAAACGATAATGGGAGATGTAACACTTATGGGTAGTGTAGTTCAAGGAGAGGAGAGAGTAAGACTGGTAGGGAGTTAAACGACCAAATTGGAGGAGGAAAAAAAAAGGAAAAAAAAATCAAGGATGAAGATAAGAGAAACAAATGAACATATATAATAAAATGGGATAGGTTATAAAGTCTGCAGATTATTCTGATTTTGAAAGGTTATCTTCTTGCTTTTTCTTTTCTCTCTCTCTTCCTTGTCAGTGACTCTGTACCCTGGGTTCTGCCCCTTTGGCACGCTCAGGTAGAGGTTTGCAGTTGATAAGTCTCTATGGCTATGTCATGTATTGTGCTTCAGTCTCGTTGGCAGTCAAGGCTCATTAGCATTTATAGGCTCCGACAGTGAGAGAGTCCGTGTTCCAGGAGCCTCTCTCCTAGTCTTTCCTTCCTCAACCAGCAGCCTGAGAATCCAGCTATGGGGTGGCTGCTGCCTCTGCCTGGATAGTAAGAGGCTCAAAGAGCTGGCAACTGCCCACTCTATTCCCACTCAGCACAGGGCTCTGGGTAAGGCTCAGTCAGTCAGAGCCGCTAGCATAATCAGCCGGGGCTTCCGCTTACTCAAAGACCTCTGGCTCTGCCACTCTGTCTGGTAACACGGGTGGGTCTGCGCGCGCAGACTAGGATGTTAGACCAGAAGTCTCGCCCTCTGAGTGAAACCCCACGCCCGCACTGAAAAGTTCCAGTGTTGGAATTGGCTCTCGCTCTGTCCCCATGTGCCGCTTTTTCAAGGTGCTGGGGCAGCCTGTGACTCCGCCCTCGGCCCACACAAAGGCCCCCGACTCTGCCCCTCCGTGGGACAACACGGGCTCCCACTGCAGAGGTGCTGTGCGCACAGACCAGGATGTGAGGCCGGAGTCTTGCCCTCTGAGTGAAACTTCCCGCCCGCACTGAAAAGTTCCAGTGTTGGAATTAGCTCTCGCTCCCTCCCCGTGTGCGGCTCTCCCCGGGTGCTGGGGCAGCCCGGAGGCTTTCAGCCCACACAAAGGCCTCTGACTCTGCCTCTCTGTGGAGTAACATGGGTGCACCCTCCGGGGGCTTTGGAAGGAATCTCTCGCCCACTATGCACCTACCTGGGGGTCAGGTAAAATGGCTGCCCCACTTGTCTTTCTTTGTCTGAGTTTGGCGCGAGTGTTAGCTGTATTGCCCAGGTTGTCACAGGAACAGTTTTTCCTTGGCTTGGATCTCCGTGCCACAGCCTGGTTCGGCCGTTTGTGCCGCAGCCTGGATCTATTCACCCCCTTTTCCCGCCTTAGTTTCTATATTCTCAGTTTCCAGTGAAAATTGCCCTGTTTAGGTTAGTGAGGAAGGCGGAGCATTTCTTACTCCCTATTTCCTTCGGGGTTTGGTTATATATTTAGCCAATTTTTCTCTCGATCATACCTTTGGGTATATTGCAAAACATCTGGAGGCTCCAAGGATAGGTTTTTCTGTTTCTGGTTGAAGATCTTGTTGAGGTTTGGGGGAGGTTTATCGGTATCGCTTCCTACCCCGCCATTACTCTGACGTCATCTCCCCTCCATTCCTTTTCACTTTCTCTCTCTCTCACTACTTCTCCTCTCACAGCCATGGTTCAATTGGTTAGAGTGCATAGACCCCCAGTGCTGAGGATGACTTTGTGGATCCACAGCTTCAGGTACTAAAAAAAAATAGCTTGCTTTTGAGTATGGTCCCAGACAGGTGTCACCAAGTTGATATTGATCAGGGCACAGGCAAGAGTCTGTCTGTCTATATCCCCTGCTCTCACTTGAAAAAAGAAGAAAAATTAAATAAATAAAAATAAAAGAAGTGGTGAATAAAAGAAAGGAAAATAGAATAAGAAAAAACAAATGAACCGAACTACATTTTCAAATTAATGCCATAATTAGACTAAACATAAAAATAAAATATATAATCTAAGTAATTTTTGAAACCAGAATTATGTCAATATACTCTCACAACAACAATAAAAAAACAACAACTGAAAACAAAGTTTTAAGCTGTACTTAGTGTGTCATTAACTGTGGCATGAGTTCCCCATTCCAAAACATTTCACCATGCACCCAATAATTCAACAAATAAGTAACCCCTGAGGGAGAAGGACTGAGTCCTCATTCTTGGGGAAGGTGCTGTGCACATGGAGTAGGGGGAGCTAGAAAGAACTCTGTGGTGTCCACAGAAATTGGAAATCTCGATTTGAACTCATGGGATTTTACATGTATAAATAGATAGAAATTTATATGTTATATGTCAACATCTATGCAGTTCCCATATCCCATTCTTTCTTTCCCACTCCTGATCCATCTCCTGTGGGTAAATATTCCTTTAGTTTCATACTTTCTAGTTTTTACTTCTTGTGTTTCTTTTCTATGTATTTCCAAGTTGGCTTCTCTGAGAACATTTAGAATTCTCGAAGCAATGAACACACCTAAAGCTTCAAAATGAGTAACAACGGTAATGGATTATAGTTCAGAAAGTAAGAATCCATGAGTCCCTAATGATATACATAAAAAAATAAACATCAAAAAAGTACAGAATAAGAGTAGGTTCCTTATTATAAGACATTACATGTAATAAACATAGAAAAAATATAGAATTAGAAAAATCTCCACTTGGCACCATATTTACAATAATTTAGTCATTTAGGAATCCCAATAAATGTTAAATATAGTGGGTAAAAATTAATAAAGAACAAGTTATGTTTCTACAATATCCAAATATCAACCTAAATGATTCTTATTGATTATAAGCTTAAAATAGTAACTTTACGAAAATGGTATTTTCAGATGTGGCTTCCCAATTTTTCAAGCACCACTTTTGAAGTGGCTTTCTTATCTCCATCGTGTGTTTTTGGTTGCTTTGTAGAAGATTATTTGTCCATATATACGTGGTTTTATTTCTGGACTCTAAATTTTGTTCCATTGGTCTGTATGTCTCTTATTCTGCCAATACTATGCTGTTTTGATTATTGTAACTGCATAGTATAATTTGAAGGCAGGTAGTGGAATACCCTTGGATTCATTCTTTTTCCTCAGGATAGCTTTGGTAATTTGGAATTTTTTATGGTTACATAAAAATCTGCAGATTTTTTATTATATTTATATTTCTTTTTTAAAAATGATATTGGGATTTGATGGAGATTGCATTAAATTTCTGTATTGCTTTGGGTAATATGGCAATATACTGAGTGAAATTAGTAAATCAGAAAAAGAGCTATAATTTTTCACACATTAGTGGGATATGAAACTGACACTCATGAACATAGATAAAAGTGGTTACCAGGGGGAGTAGGAGGGAGATAAGAGTAGGGGGAGAGAGTAAAGAGAAAATATATATAAAATGACAGAAAAGGATTTGACATTGGGTGAAGGGGACACAACATAATCTACAGTTCAAATGTTACAGAAATGTTTTCCTGAAACCTCTGTATTTTTACTGATCAATATCATCATACTAAATTTAAGTTTCTAAATAAAATATTAAAAAAAAAGAAAATGTGAGAGAAAGACCTGAAAATGGCAGTGGAGTAGGCAGATGCAGACTCCCAGCTCACACCAACAAACTGGATTACAAATTATTTTAGGAACAATCAGCATGAAAAAACATACTCTGGACTACAAGACCAGCTCTCAAAAACCAAGGAGCAAAGAAGAAGTCACACTGAGCCTAGTAGGGAGCGCCGAGGAGTGATGAGTCTCCCCTGCTTTCAGGAACAAAGGGGGTGTGAAGCTGAGAGCCCAGAAGGACTCTCATTCCAAGGAAAAGAGTAGTAAATATCACTCACAGCCACTTGCTGGGGACCTGGGAACGAGGTGTGTTGAAAGGGCTGGCTTATCTTCCAAAAGGAAAGGGGGAAGAAAGAGACAGATGGTGACTGGCAGAGGAAGCACGGGAGGACCTGAGAAGCTGACTCATCCAGTGCTGGAGGTAGGCATAGCTGGGGGAGGGGTTGATCCTTCTACATAACACAGGACTAAAGTGCTTCCAGATCATACATCTCCAAACATCTCTCCAGCTCCAATCAGCATAACAAGACACAGCTGAAAACAAGAAGTGGGAAAGAGGGGCAGTACCTCAGGTCTCCATGGAGACCTGAGATACACCTCCCACTACTGAAGCAGAGAAAGCACCCGACCCCCAGAGAGAGTAACTGGCAGATCAGGCCTTCAGAGTCTCAGGTTACACCTACAACATTTCTGGATACAGTTTCAAATAAGTCCCCTGCTGAGATCAGTAAACAAGACTACAACTGAGAATAAAACAAACAAATCAAGACTTCAAAGCAGCCCAAATCCAAAAGTGGATAAAAAATAACAGCTGATGCCAACCCAAGAAGACCTAGAAATAACACAACTGAAAATTGGAGGCAGACAACACCAAACCTAGACTCAACAAGCCCTACAAAAAACACACCCAAACACATAGACATAATGACAAGACAGAGATGTGTAATCCAAATGAAACCACAAATGAAATCTCCTGAAAAGGAGCTGAGTAATAAGGAAATATCCAAACAGCTGGATGCAGAGTTTAGACTAATGATAGTTAGGATGATTAGGGATCTTAGAACAACAATGGATGCTCATTATGAACACCTAAATAAAGAGATAGCAAGTATAAAAAAGGACATTGAAATATTAAAAAAGAATCAGTCAGAGGTGACAAATACAATATCAGAAATGAAGACCACAATAGAAGGAATTAAAAGCAGGATGAATGAAGCTGAAAATTGAATCAGCGAGTTGGAGGACAAGATGAACAAAGGCATGGAAGCAGAGCAGAAAAAAGAAAAGACTCAAAAAGTCTGAGGAAACTCTGAGAGAGTTCTGTGACAGCATGAATAGCAATAACATCCACATCATAGGGGCTCCTGAAGAAGAAGAGAAAAAACAAGGGATAGAAATTTTATTCAATCAAATCATAGCTGAAAACATCCCTAAACTGATGCAAGGAAGGGTCTCACGAGTTCAAGAAGCACAGAGAACTCCATTAAATAGAAACCTCAAAAGACATACACCAAGACACATCATAATTAAAATAGCAAAGCAAAGCAATTAAGAGAAAATATTAAAAGCTGCTAGAGGAAAGAAGGCTATCACCTACAAAGGAGCCCCCATAAGAATGAGATCCGACTTCTCAACAGAAACACTTGAGGCCAGAAGGGAATGGCAAGAAATATTCAAAGTAATACAGAACAAGATCCTACAACCAAGACTACTTTAACCAGTAACACTATCATTTAAATTTGAAGGAGAGGCCCTGGCCAGTTGGCTCAGTGGTAGAGCGTCGGCCTAGCATGCGGAGGACCCGGGTTCGATTCCCGGCCAGGGCACATAGGAGAAGCGCCCATTTGCTTCTCCACCCCTCCGCCGCGCTTTCCTCTCTGTCTCTCTCTTCCCCTCCCCAGCCAAGGCTCCATTGGAGCAAAGATGGCCCGGGCGCTGGGCATGGCTCTGTGGCCTCTGCCTCAGGCGCTAGAGTGGCTCTGGTCGCAATATGGCGACGCCCAGGATGGGCAGAGCATCGCCCCCTGGTGGGCAGAGCACCGCCCCTGGTGGGCGTGCTGGGTGGATCCCGGTCGGGCGCATGCGGGAGTCTGTCTGACTGTCTCTCCCTGTTTCCAGCTTCAGAAAAATGAAAAAAAAAAAAATTTGAATGAGAAATAAAAAGCTTCCCAGACCAAAAAAAAACTCAAGAAATTCACTACAACCAAACCAAGGCTGCAAGAAATGCTAAGGGGCCTGTTGTAAACAGATCAAAGGAGAAAATGAATATAGCAAAAGAAGAATACAGCTTTAAATAATGAAATGGCAATAAACAACTACATATCAATACTAATCTTAAATGTAAATGGATTAAATGATGCAATCAAAAGACATAGGGTAGCTGTTTGGATAAAAAAACAGGACCCGTACATATGCTGTCTACAAGAGACACACCTTAAAACAAAAAATGCACATAGACTGAAGGTAAAAAGATAGAAAAAATATTTCATGCAAATGGAAATGAAAAAAAAGCTGGGGTAGAAATACTTATATCAGACATAATAAACTTTAAAACAAAGACTATAGAAAGAGATAAGGAAGGTCACTACATAATGATAAAGGGAACAATCCAACAGGAAGATATAACCATCATAAATATTTACGCACCTAATATAGAAGCATCTAAATATATAAAGCAGACTTTGATGGATATAAAGGGCGAGATCAACAGCAATTCTATAATAGTAGGAGATTTCAATACCCTACTAACATCACTAGATAGAGCCTCAGGAAAGAAAATTAACAAAGAAACAGCAGACTTAAAGGACACACTAGGTCAACTTGATTTAATAGATATCTTCAGAACCTTTCACCCAAAGGCAGAAGAATATACATTCTTTTCAAGTGCTCATGGTACATTCTTTAAAATAGACCACATGTTAGGACACAAAAGCATTCTCAACAAATTTAAGAAGATTGAAATAATATCAAGCATTTTCTCTGATCACAATAGCATGAAACTAGAAATCAACCACAATAGAAAAACTGAAAAATACTCAAACACATGGACTAAAAAGCATGTTATTAAATAACTAATGGGATAATGAAATCAAAGAAGAAATAAAAAATTTCCTAGAAACTAATGATAATGAGCAAACAACAACTCAAAATTTATGGGACACAGCAAAATTAGTACTGAGAGGGTAGTTCATCACACTAAAGGTATTCCTTAAGAAGCTTGAAAAAGCTCAAATAAAAACCTAACCCTTCATCTAAAAGAACTAAAAAAAGAACAGCAAGTAAGGCCCAGAGGTAGTAGAAGGAAGGAAATAATAAAAATCAGAGTGAAAAGAGGTGACATAGAAGCTAAAGAAACAATATGGAGGATCAATGAAACCAAGAGCTGATTCTTTGAAAGGGCAAACAAGATCGATGAACCTTTAACAAGACTCACTAAGAAAAGAAGAGAGAGGACTCAAATAAATAAAATTAGAAATGAGAGTGGAGAAATAACAACCGACATAACAGAAATACAAAATATTGTAAGAAAATACTATGAAAAACTGTATGGCAAAAAATTAAACAACCTAGGTGAAATGGACAAATTCCTTGAAACATATAATTTTCCAAAAATCAATCTGGAAGAATCAGAAAACCTTAACAGACGATTACAACAAAAGAGATCGAAACAGTTATCAAAAAGCTCTAAGCTGGCCCTGGCCGGTTGGCTCAGCAGTAGAGCATCGGCCTGGCGTGTAGGAGTCCTGGGTTCGATTTCCGGCCAGGGCACACAGGAGAGGCGCCCATTTGCTTCTCCACCCCTCCCCCTCTCCTTCCTCTCTGTCTCTCTCTTCCCCTCCCGCAGCGAGGCTCCATTGGAGCAAAGACAGCCCCAGCACTGGGGATGGCTCTGTGGCCTCTGCCTCAGACGCTGGAGTGGCTCTGGATGCAACAGAGCGATGCCCCAGAGGGGCAAAGCATTGCCCCCTGGTGGGTGCGCCGGGTGGATCTCGGTCGGGCGCATGCGGGAGTCTGTCTGACTGCCTCCCCGTTTCCAGCTTCAGAAAAATGAAAAAAAAAAAAGAAAGAAAGAAAGAAAGCTCTAAGCTAACAAAAACTCCTGGGCCCGATGGCTTCACAAGTGAATTCTACCAAATATTCAAAGAAACACGAACTCCTATCCTTTTCAAAAAATTCAGGAGGAAGGAACACTTCCAAGTTTCTTTTCTGAGGCGAGCATAATTCTGAGTCCAAACCAGGCAAAGACAACACAAAGAAAGAAAATTATAGGCCAATATTACTGATGAATTTAAATACTAAAATCCTCAACAAAATATTAGCAAACCAGATCCAGCAATACATGAAGAAAATCATACATCATGATCAAGTGGGATTTATTCTGGGAAATCAAGGATGGTACAACATTTGTAAATCAATTAATGCGATTCACCACATAAACAAAAGGAAGGAGAAAAACCACATGATAATTTCAATAGATTCAGAAAAAGCATTTGATAAAATCCAGCACCCATTAATGATCAAAACTCTTAGCAAAGTGGGAATACAGGGAACATACCTCAACTTGATAAAGGCCATCTGTGACAAACCCACAGCTAATATTATAATTAATGGACAAAAATTAAAAGCAATTCCCCTAAAATCAGGAAGAAGGCAGGGGTGCCCCCTTTCACCACTCTTATTCAACATAGTACTGGAAGACCTAGCTACAGCAATCAGACAAAAAGAAGAAATCAAAGGCATCCAAATTGGAAAAGAAGAATTAAAACTATCATTATTTGCAGATGATATTTTACTGTATATAGAAAACCCTAAAGTGTCAGTCAAAAAACTCCTAGACCTGATAAGTGAATTCAGCAAGGTGGCAGG
Source organism: Saccopteryx bilineata (assembly GCF_036850765.1). Classification (NCBI taxonomy): domain Eukaryota; kingdom Metazoa; phylum Chordata; class Mammalia; order Chiroptera; family Emballonuridae; genus Saccopteryx; species Saccopteryx bilineata. Next base: position 12,898,482 of record NC_089491.1, on the reverse strand, counting down.
ATATACAATTAATACACAGAAATCAGAGGTATTTTTATACACAAACAATGAACTGTCAGAAAGAGAATTTAAGGAAACTATCCCCTTCATTATTGCAACAAAAAAATAAAGTACCTAGGAGTAAATTTAACCAAGGAGGTTAAAGACTTGTATTCAGAAAATTATAAAATATTGATAAAAATAAATCAAGGAAGACACAAACAAGTGGAAGCATATACTGTGCTCATGGTTAGGAAGAATAAACACATTAAAATGTCTATATTACCCAAAGCAATTTATAAATTCAATGCAGTACCAATTAAAATACCAATGACATACTTCAAAGATATAGAACACATATTCCAAAAATTTATATGGAACCAAAAAAGAACAGGAATAGCCTGAGCAGTCTTGAAAAAGAAGAATAAAGTGGGACGTATTACACTTCCTGATATCAAGTTATACTACAAGGCCATTGTACTCAAAACAGCCTGGTACTGGCATAAAAATAGGCATATAGATCAATGGAACAGAACAGAGAACCCAGAAATAAATTCACATTTTATGGACAATTGATATTTGACAAAGGAAGTAAGAGCAATCAGTGGAGTAAAGACAGTCTCTTTAACAAATGGTGTTGGGAAAACTGGACAGCTATCTGCAAAAAAATGAAACTAGACCACCAACTTACACCATTCACAATAATAATCTCAAAATGGATAAAGGACTTAAATATAAATCGTGAAACCATAAGTATCCTAGAAGAAAACTTAGGCAGTAAGCTCACTGACAACTATCGCAACAATATCTTTGCTGAATTATCTCCACAGGCAAATGAAATAAAGGACAGGATAAACAAATGGGACTATATCAAACTAAAAAGCTTTTGCACAGCCAAAGACAATATGAACATAATAAAAAGACGAACCACACAATAGAAGAACATATTCGACAATACATTTGATAAGGGATTAATAACTAAAATTTATAAAGAACTTGTAAAACTCAACACCAGGAAGACAAACAATCCAATCAAAAAATGGGTACAAGAAAGGAATAGACACTTCTACAAAGAGGACATACAGATGCTCAATAGACAAATGAAAAAATGTTCAACATCACTAATGATTAGAGAAATGCAAATTAAAACCACAATGAGATACCACCTCACACCAGTCAGAATGGCGCTCATTGACAAAACAACACACGATAGGTGCTGGCGAGGATGTGGAGAGAGGGGAACCCTCCTGCACCGCTGGTGGGAATGCAGCTGGTGCAGCCATTGTGGAAAACAGTATGGAGATTCCTAAAAATTAGAAATGGAACTACTCTTTGACCCAGCCATCCCACTTATAGGGATATATCCCAAGGACACTATATCACCAACTGAAAAAAAGAAATGCACCCCCATGTTTATGGCAGCATTGTTCACAATAGTGAAGATCTGGAAACAGCCTAAGTGTCTGTCAGTGGACGAGTGGATTAAAAAGCAGTGGTACATATATACAATGGAATACTATGGGGCTATGAAAAAGAAGGAAATAATACCTTTTGCAACAATATGAAGAAACCTGGAAACTGTTATGTTTAGTGAAATAAGCCAGGCAGAGAAAGAAAAATATCATATGACCTCACTCATTTGAGGAATCCAAGGAATAATGAGAACTGAGGAATGGAATTGAGACAGAGGAGGTGGATCAAAGGGACCAGAGGAAAAGAGGACAGAGGGAAAGGAGATGATAGGATGGGATAAACCTGAAGGGAAGGGGGGAGGGTGCTATAGAGAGAAGGGCAAGGGAGACGTTGAGGGGAATAAGGGGGAGAGGGGATGCATTTGGGGTGACTCTAGAATCTATGTAAACACAATTAATTAAATTTAAAAAAAAAAGGAAAAAAGAAAGAAAATTGTAACTTTACAGTAGAACAACCTGGGAGATACCACCTTAGCCAACAGACCATAAAGAAAAGCACAAATAATTTGAACAATTAATGTCAAATGCCGCCCTGGCCGGTTGGCTCAGCGGTAGAGCATTGGCCTGGTGTGCAGAAGTCCCGGGTTCGATTCCCGGCCAGGGCACACAGGAGAGGTGCCCATTTGCTTCTCCACCCCTCCCCCTCTCCTTCCTCTCTGTCTCTCTTCCCCTCCCGCAGCGAGGCTCCATTGGAGCAAAGATGGCCCCGGGCGCTGTAGATAGCTCTGTGGCCTCTGCCTCAGGCGCTAGAATGGCTCTGGATGCAACAGAGCAATGCCCCAGAGGGGCAAAGCATCGCCCCCTGGTGGGCATGCCGGGTGGATCCCAGTCGGGCGCATGCGGGAGTCTGTCTGACTGCCTCCCCGTTTCCAGCTTCAGAAAAATGAAAAAATAAAAAATAAAAAAAATAAAAAAATGTCAAATGCCTTCTAATAAAATGTATTGTGGTATATCGGCTCAAAACCCAAGCCCAAAATATACAGATATACATATGCATAGAAAGAAACATAGTAAAATGTTAATCTAACCATTGGGGAGTCTGTGTGGAGCCTTTGGCAAATAGCCTGTATCATTTTTACAGTATTTCTGAATGTTTAAAATCATTTCAAAATAAAAATATAAAAACTCCCTTACCCTACTGGAACAATGCCCAAGAAAAATGAGCCCAGGACATCACTGGAATGAGGGACACTGTCCCCTAGGACTCCAGTCCCTCTGGCTCTGGGACACAGCTCCCCAAATTGCAGTCAGAGTGTAGCCGAAGCTTTGGGACTGTGTTTCAGTCTCTCATTAGTAATTGTTGTCTTGACTCATTTCCCTGGAGCTGGCTGGGGAGAATGAAGGTTTTTAGAAGGGCCATGGCCACAGATGTTTCTTCTCTGTGTCTGGACCTAAGGCCTCCTGAAGAAACCTGAGGAGTCGGGCAGCAGTCTGGAGCAGAAGGGTCTGACTCAGCAGTGACGGGCACAGGTCAGAGGGGCTGGGACTCTGCCCTTGGCAATGGGTTTGCCTGTGTGCTAGCGGGTCACGTAAGACTGTGTCCATGACTGTGTGTGTGTGTGTGCGTGTGTGTGTGTGTGTGTGTGTGTGTGTGTGTGTGTTATCTGCACCCATGACCTCAAGTATTTCCTTTGGAGTCCTCCTTCTGGGGCTCCATCAGCTGAGCTATCCAAACTGTAAGCAACTCCCTGTTTCTTAAAACAGATCAGCTATCATTACAGGTTCCTGCATGTGACTGTGTCACTTAGAATTTTAAAATCTTTTATTACTTTTATTAAACATCCCTGGCAAGAAGAAAAAGAATATCCAGGCACCATGCTGTGCGAGGTTATTGGGCAGAATCACTATAAACATGGGTGAGATCTTGGGAAAGTTACTGAAGTGCTTTGCCCTCCGTTTCCACATCCATAAAATGGAAGGAAGGACCCTTGGTGATGAGTCTGCAGAGGCCCAGGTACATGCTCATTGTACGAATAGAAGTCAATGTATTGGAGATTTTTTGTCAGTTGAAAAGGATATAAATATGAAGAAACAAAATTATCTAGAAATAGAACTAAAAAAATTTTACACAATGTTTTGTCCTCAAAGCTCTAAAGTAATATATTGTACTTCACTCTCCTAAATACAAAAAAAATTTTTTTTCCGTGTATGATGGTTAAGAGTGGGGGCTCTGATCACACAGACACGTTAGCCTGAACACCATAAAGTAGCTAAAACTTGGTAAGTTTTAACTTATGGAAAAGTTATCTATATTATTGCATTAATATAAATATATTACAAATCACATATCTTATATATACAACTATACAGAGGTGTGTGCCATTTTGACTCGGGACTGTAAAATTTTGCGCTGACAAATTTGTATCATTTATGTCTCCATTTATTAAAAATTAAAATAGTTGAAAAAACACAAGTGCATAGTGCCTCTGTAAAGAGGTGTTTGACTCTGGGAATGGAGGCTCATGTATGAACTTCATCAGGAAATGTAGGTAAAGCCCTCAGTCCAGTACTCAAATGTCCACCACAGTGTTCAGCATTATTATGAGAGATACTTTGTGGACTACTCTGGCTTTAGAGCTACTTAGGGATCAATGACGCTTAATGGCCACCCACTTCTAGAGTGCCCATGAGTTTACAGCTTCAGGTCAGTGGGACCCAAAATGTTCACAGGAGGAATGTGAGAACTCTCCAGCAATGCCAGCTCAGCCCTGGAATCTCACGTTACTTTAAGGCATAAAGTAAATCTGATAGCAGTTTTCCGGGTTCATGCTCTATTTCTGTCACAGTGATTCAGTGTGGTGTGGCTATGAACTGGGGTGGAAACTGTCCCTCCATGCCCATCACGATCTAATCTCACAGAAGTGGGGACCTTCTTTTCTTGTTGTTGTTGTTTACTGCCACATCTCAGTCCTCAGTAGAGGTCCAGACAGAGAATCTGTGCTCAATAAATATGGTGAATGCAACAGTGAACGCCCTCTGGACTCTGTAATGAGGTCTCGCAGCTGCTTTAACAGTGCGATGTTTTCCTGCAGCCACTTTGGGATAGAGCGAGGACACACACTCCTATAGTTATCATAAATTATTCTCTGTGTGTGTTTAAAAAGAATAGTTTTCCTGGCAAATGACAGCATGAGACATGATGGTCCTTGGTGTCCTTTCCAGGTTGCTGAGAGTCCCAAACCTCCTTCCTCCCCAGCAGACGGACAGCAGCATGGGGCCTGAGAACCAGAGCAGCGTGTCCGAGTTCCTCCTCCTGGGGCTCCCCATGCGGCCAGGGCAGCAGCGCGGGTTCTTCACCCTGTTCCTGGGCATGTACCTGACCACGGTGCTGGGCAACCTGCTCATCATCCTGCTCATCAGGCTGGACTCCCGCCTGCACACGCCCATGTACTTCTTCCTCAGCCACTTGGCCTTCTCTGACATTTCTCTGTCATCCGTCACTGTCCCGAAGTTGCTCACGAACATGTGGACTCAGCAAGAATCCATCTCCTATGTGGGATGCATTGCTCAGGTGTATTTTTTCATACTTTTTGTTGGTCTTGACAATTTCCTTCTGGCAGCAATGGCATATGACAGGTATGTAGCCATCTGTCACCCTCTACGCTACACCACCGTCATGAGGGAGGGGCTGTGTGTGCTGCTTGTGACTGTCTCCTGGATTTTATCCTGTGGCAGTGCCCTGTTAAACACCCTCCTCTTGGTCCGACTCTCCTTCTGTGCCGACAACATCATTAGCCACTTCTTCTGTGACCTCACTGCGGTCCTCAAGCTGAGCTGCTCTGACATCTCCCTCAATGAGCTGATCATCTTCACTGAGGGAGGAGTGCTTTTATTTCTGCCTTTGTGTATTATTTTGGGCTCATATGTTCGTATAGGGACCATTATCCTGAGGGTTCCTTCCACTGAGAGGCTCTTTAAAGCCTTTTCCACCTGTGGCTCCCATCTCTTTGTGGTGTCCTTATACTATGGGACACTCGCAGGTGTTTACTTTTTCTCCTCAAGGGATTCCAAAGACATCACTGCTTCGGTCATGTACACGGTAGTTACCCCCATGCTGAACCCCTTCATCTATAGCCTGAGGAACAGAGACATCAAACAGGCCTTGGAAATGTGTGTCAACAGTGTTAACATTTGTAAGTGGCAATCACTAAATCCTCTTATTGCAGTCAGGAGCAAGTGAGATATAGCTCCTAAAATTATTCTATGGTTGTCATCTCCATATAACTTTTTTGAATAGGCATTCTGCTGTCATGTATAAGTGTTGTTAATATGTCAACTAGGTCAGTTTGCTTGTTGCCAGCTGGATTGTTACTAATTTTTATTTCTATTTCATATATTGAACTTGTACATCAACTCTTATAAGATATGCAGAACCTTATGCAAAACGTTACAAAATTATAATTGTACTTTAGTCTATTTCTTCTTTGAAATATGTCAATTTTGGCCTTTTCTTTTCTTTTCTTTTCTTTGTTATTGAGGAGACACTGTTTTAGCATCTTGACCTGCTCCTGGTGAACTCTCTCTAACTGGTTCCTTTATGCTGGTTTACACTGGCTTTAAGCTGGTTTGGCACAACTCTTCCCAACTCACATTCAATGACATCGTGTTGGTAGACTGCAATAGACATGGTAAGAATAATTACACTATGAGAATTGTCAGGTGCTAAGAACAGGGTTTTAAGTAAAAGGAGAGAGAGACTTTTTAAGATGTATTTAAGTGCATGTCATTGCATTTATAATTAGGAGATATTTCCAGAAATGGGTCCTAACTTAACATCTCTTGTACTGCTGATATTAGTATTGTTACTTTATATAGCTATATATAGAGAAATACAGATACAAATATAGATACAGAGATATAGATACAGGTAGAGTATAGGTAGTAAGGATGTAAGTTTCCTGTGGTTAGTGTTTATATAATATTTTCTACTCCATCACTTTAACTTTTCTATGTCCTTATACTTGTAAAATGTCCATTGTTGGCAGTGTAACATTGGATCTTGCTCTTTTTATGTGGACAATTATTATATTTCTGGAGAATTTTATCTATTGGCATCTTAATGTAATCACAATACATTTGAATTTATACTTTTCATGTAACTATGCTTTTTATTTTATTTTTTTAATTTTTTTTAAAATTTTATTTTATTTATTCATTTTTAGAGAGGAGAGAGAGAAGGAGAGAGAGAGATAGAGAGGGAGAGAGAGAGGAGGGGGGAGGAGCTGGAAGATTAACTCCCATATGTGCCTTGACCAGGCAAGCCCAGGGTTTCAAACCAGCGACCTCAGCATTTCCAGGTCGACGCTTTATCCACTGCGCCACCACAGGTCAGGCTCATGTAACTATGCTTTTTATTTGCTACATCTGTTTCACATTTATTCTCCCAGGTTTTCTTCTCTTTTGATTAATTAAATATATATTTTTTAATTCCTTTATTAACTTATTAATGACTCATGATAATCTATTATAATTACATTCTGCTTGTGCAAAGAGATTAATTCATACTTTATCTTAAATTATTTATAGTATATTTATATACAAAATGTATAATTTACTATTTTAGCCATAGCAGGTCTACAATGCAGTGGCATTTGGGATACTCATCACCAATAACTCATTCTAGTAACCAAAGGGAACTCTGTAGAACATCAATGCAATGGAGTGTTTTGCAACTCTAAAAAATAACAACCAAACTGTCTGTAAATCAACACAGAAACATCAGAATACATGGTTCCATGGGGAAAAAGCAATGCTAAACAAATATTTATAGCTTGATACTTTTCATGTAAGAATAAAGGGAAATACAATATACATATGTATGCCTATTGATCAAACAGAGACACAGAAAGAATAAGTCAGAAACTGATGAGATTTTGAAGCTACAGGACACTGGCAGAGAGATGGGGAGATGAGTATAATTGTTTGTAAACTCTGAGCTATGTTCTCCTTTGTTACTAAAAAAAGAATAATGAGGAAACATGGTGAGTAAAGCAAAATAGGACAAAATGAATAAATAAACCTAATTGTATTTCAAATTTATGCCACAATTAGACTAAAAATGAAAATAAAATTGTAACTTAAGTAATTCTTCAACCCAGAGTATAGTCTGTATACTCTCATAACAACAACAACAATAAGCCCTGAAAAAAGAATTTTAAGCTCTAGTTCCTGTGTCATTAACTGTGGTATTGGTTCACCATTCTGAAACAACTCAGCATGTGTGCAAAGATGCAGCAAATAAGTAACCCAGAGGGAGACGGAGGGAGTCCCACTCCCGGGGAAGGTGCTGTGCACACGGAGAAGGAGGGGCTGGAAAGAACCCTGTGGTGTCCAGTGAGAACAGATCTCAATTCAAACTCATGGGTTTTTAAATTTATGAATACATGGAAATGTATATGTTCTATGTCAACATCTACACTGTGCCCATCCCCCATTCTTTCTGTCCCACTCCTGACCCACCTCCTGTGGGTAAACATGACTTTAGAATCTTATTTTTAGTTTTTACTTCTTGTGCTTTTCTACTATATATTGCCCTGTTGGCTTTTCTGAGATTATTTAGTATTCATGAAAGAAATAAACACACCTTAAACTTCAAAACAATAGAAATGATTTATAACACAGAGAACAAAAATCCACAAGTCCATAATGATTGGAATATATAAATATGAAGCAAAAAAATAAGGAATAAGGGTCTATTCCTTCTCACAGAAGAAAACAACTAATAAACACAGAAGAACAGCTAGAATTAGAAAAATCACCATTTGGCCACCACTATTGCAATAATTTTATCAAATAAGATTCAACAATGGATATTAAATATAATGGGTAAAAATATAATAAAAAAGTAACATAGTATCAAAATATCTACCCCCCAAATCCCTATTAATTACAATCCTAAAATAGTGACTTTAAAAAATCTTAACTTCACAGTAGAGAATTTGTCAGATATACCCTTAGCCAACTGATCAGTGATAAAATCACAAGAACTGAGAAATATTTATATCATATGACTTCTACTAATATGCACTGTGGTTAACAGCTGAAATTTTAAGCCTGAAATACACATATTAATTAAGACACAGATCTTAAGGGTATTGCTTTTAATTTTTGCCCATTGAGTATGATGTTGGCTGTGGGTTTCTCATAGATGGCCTTGATCATGTTGAGGTATGTTCCCTGTATTCCCACTTTGCTGAGAGTTTTGATCATGAATGGGTGCTGGATTTTATCAAATGCTTTTTCTGCATCTATTTAAATTATCATGTGGTTTTTCTCCTTTTTGTTTATGTGATGAATCACATTGATTGATTTACAAATATTGTACCAACCTTGCCTCCCCAGAATAAATCCCAGTTGATCATGTTGTACGATTTTGTCCATATATTGTTGGATCTGGTTTGCTAATATTTTGTTGAGGATTTTAGCATCTATATTCATCAGAGATATTGGCCTATAATTTTCTTTCTTTGTGTTGTCTTTGCCTGGTTTTAGAATCAGAATTATGCTTGCCTCATAAAAGGAGCTTTGAAGTCTTCCTTCCTCTTGAATATTTTGAAATAGTTTGAGAAGGATAGGAATTAGTTCTTCTTTGAATATTTGGTAGAATTCAGTTGTGAAGCCATCAGGCCCTGGACTTTTCTTTTTGGGAGTTTTTTGATAACTGTTTTGATCTCATTTGGTGTAATCGGTCTCTTTAGGTTTTCTGATTCTTCCACATTGATTTTTGGAAGACTGTATGTTTCAAGGAATTTGTCCATTTCATCTAGGTTGTCTAGTTTTTTGGCATACAGTTCTTTCTTACAATATTTTGTATTTCTGTTGTGTCAGTTGTTATTTCTCCACTCGCATTTCTAATTTTATTTATTTGACTCCTCTCTCTTTTTTTCTTGGTGAGTCTAGTTAAAAGTTCATCGATCTTGTTTACCTTTTCAAAGAACCAGCTCCTAGTTTCATTGATCCTTTGTATTGTTTCTTTAGCCTCTATGTCATTTATTTCTGCTCTGATCTTTATTATTTCCTTCCTTCTACTACATTTGGGCTTTACTTGCTGTTCTTTTTCTAGTTCTTTTAGATGCAGGGTTAAGTTGTTTATTTCAGCTTTTTCTATCTTCTTACAGTGTGCCTGTAGTGCTGTGAACTTCCCTCTCAGTACTGCTTTTGCTGTGTCCCATAAATTTTGAGTTGTTGTATGCTCATTGTCATTCGTTTCTAGGAATTTTTTTATTTCTTCTTTGATCTCATTCTTAATCTATTCGTTATTTCACAATCTGCTATTTAGTTTCCATGTGTTTAAGAATTTTTGAGCTCTTCTGTTATGGTTCATTTCTAGTTTCATGCCGTTGTGATCAGAGAAAGTGCTTGATATGATTTCAATCTTCTTAAATTTGTTGAGACCACTTTTGTGCCTTAACATGTGGTCTATCCTAGAGAATGTACCATGAGCACTTGAAAAGAATGTATATTCTGCTGCTTTAGGGTGAAAGGTTCTGAAGATATCTATTAAATCGAGTTGATCTAGTGTTTCCAATAAGTCTGCTGTTTCTTTTTTAATTTTCTTTCTTGAGGATCTGTCTAGTGATGTTAGTGGGGTATTGAAATCCCCTACTATTATAGTATTGCTGTTGATCTCGCCCTTTAAATCCATCAAAGTCTGCTTTATATATTTAGGTGCTCCTATATTAGGTGCATAGATATTTATAATAGTTATATCTTCCTGTTGGATTACTCCCTTTATCATTATGTAGTGGCCTTCTTTATCTCTTACTATATCCTTTGTTTTAAAGTCCAATTTGTCTGATATAAGTATTGCTACCCCAGCCTTTTTTTCATTTCCATTTGCATGAAATGTTTTTTTCCATCCTTTTACCATCAATCTATGTGTATCTTTTGTTCTGAGGTGTGTCTCTTGTAGACAGCATATGTACGGGCCCTGTTTTCTTATCCACGCAGCTACCCTTTTCTTTTCATTTAATCTATTTATATTTTTGGTTATTATTGATATGTAGTTGTTTATTGCCATTTTATTCTTTAAAGCAACATCACTAATCATTAGAGAAATGCAAATTAAAACCACAATGAGATATTACCTCACACCAGCCAGAATGGCATTCATCAACAAAACAACACAGAATTAGTGCTGACGAGGATGTGGAGTAAAAAGAACCCTCCTGTACTGCTGGTGGGAATGCAGACTGGTGCAACCACTGTGGAAAACAGTATGGAGATTCCTCAAAGAATTGAAAATCGAACTGCCTTTTGACCCAGCTATCCCACTTTTAGGAATATACCCCAAGAACACCATAGAACAGCTCCAAAAGGAGAAATGCACCCCCATGTTTGTGGAAGCATTGTTCACAATAGTGAAGATTTGGAAACAGCCCAAGTGTGTGTCAGGGGATGAGTGGATTAAAAAGGTTTGGTATAGCCCTGGCCGTTTTGCTCAGTGGTAGAGTGTCAGCCTGGCGTGCAGAAGTCCCGGGTTCGATTCCTGGCCAGGGCACACAGGAGAAGCGCCCATCTGCTTCTCCACCCCTCCCCCTCTCCTTCCTCTCTGTCTCTCTCTTCCCCTCCCACAGCAAGGCTCCATTGGAGCAAAAGATGGCCCGAGCGCTGGGGATGGCTCCTTGGCCTCTGCCCCAGGCGCTAGGGTGGCTCTGGTGGCAACAGAGCGATGCCCCAGAGGGGCAGAGCATCGCTCCCTGGTGGGCAGAGTGTTGCCCCTGGTGGGCGTGCCGGGTGGATCCCGGTCGGGCTTATGTGGGACTCTGTCTGACTGTTTATCCCCGTTTCCAGCTTCAGAAAAATACAAAAATAAAAAAATAAAAAAAATAAAAAGGTTTGGTACATATATACTATGGAATACTACGCAGCCATAAGAAATGATGACATTGGATCATTTACAATAACATGGATGGACCTTGATAACATTATACGGAGTGAAATAAGTAAATCAGAAAAAACTAAGAACTATATGAATCCATACATAGATGAGACTTAAAAATGAGACTCAGAGACATGAACAAGCATGTGATGGCAACGGGGGTAGGGGGGTGGAGGGAGGGGGGATGGGGCGAGGAAGGAGAGAGGGGGTGGGGGAGGGGAGAGGCCCAAAGAAAACCAGATAGAAGGTGACAGAAGACAATTTGACTTTGGGTGAGGGGTATACAGCATAATCAAATGTCAAAATAATCTGGAGATGTTTTCTCTCAACATATGTACCCTGATTTATCAATGTCACTGCATTAAATTTAATTTAAAAAATGGAAAAAAAAATATAAAGACACAGAGAAAATAAACATAGTAAAATGTTGATTTCAACATTGGCAAGTCAGCCCAGAAATGATTTGCACCATTTTTACAATATTTTGATATCTTTAAAATCATTTAAAAATATTAAAATCATTTAACTCAGATGTAACAATGACTAAGAAGAAAGGAGCGCAGGGCATCAGTGGAATCAGGGACACTGTCCCCTAGGACTCCAGTCCCTCAGGCTCTGGGACACACAGCTCCCCAAAGGGCAGTCAGAAAGTAGCCTGAAGCTTGGGGACTGGGTTTCAGTCTCTCATTAGTAATTAGGTGTTTATCTTTGGACTTATTTCCCTGGAGCTGGCTGAGGAGAATGAAGGTCTAGAAGGACCAGGGCACAGATGTTTCTTCTCTGTGTCTGGACCTAAGGCCTCCTGAAGAAACCTGAGGAGTCAGGCAGCAGTCTGGAGCAGAAGGAGTCTGACTCAGCAGTGACGGGCACAGGTCAGAGGGGCTGGGACTCTGCCCTTGGGATGGGTCTGCCTGTGTGCTAGCGGGTCATGTGGGACTCTGTGTCCATGACTGTGTGTGTCTTTATATATTGTGAATGTTTGTGTACATGCTCTTGGATAGTTGCATGAGTGTGTGCCTGTGTGTGTGTGTTTATGTGTGTGTATTATCTGCATCCATGACCTCAAGTATTTCCTTTGGAGTCTTCCTTCTGGGGCTCCATCAGCTGAGCTATCCAAACTCTAAGCGTCTTCCTGTTTCTTAAAACAGACCTGTTATCATTTTCAGGTACCTCTGTGTGACTGAATCACTATGAATTTTTAAATCTTATATTAATTTTTCTAAACATAGAAGGCAAAAATATATCATACACACACACACACACACACACACACACACACCCAGCAATCATGCTATGTGAAGTTATTCAGCAGAATCATCATCAAATATGTGTGAGATCTTAGGAAAGTTATTGAAGTCCTTTGCCCTCTGTTTCACCATCTATAAAATGGAAAGGACTCTGGTCTTGTGAATCTCCAGAGGCCCAGGTACATGCTTATTGTACAAATGGAACTTGATGTATTTGAAAATATTTTGTCAGTTAAAAAGTATATATATAGATGAGCCTGACCATGCTATGGCGCAGTGGATAGAGCATCAAACTGGGATGCAGAGGACCCAGGTTCGAGACCCCAAGGTCACCAGCTTGAGCGCAGGCTCATCTGGTTTGATCAAAAGCTCACCAGCTGGGACCCAAGGTTGCTGGCTTGAGCAAGGGGTTACTCGGTCTGCTGAAGGCCCATGGTCAAGGCATATATGAGAAAGCAATCAATGAACAACTAAGGTCTCACAACGAAAAATTGATTATTGATGCTTCTCATCTCTCTCCATTCCTGTCTGTCCTTATCTATCCCTCCCTCTGACTCTCTCTCTCTCTCTGTCCCTGTAAAAAAAAAAGAAATAACAATTTTAAAAAAGTATATAAATGAGAAGGAACAAAAGTATTAAGAATGAGGACTAAGAAAATTTTGGATAACTTTGTGTCCTCAAAGCTCTAAAATAATGTATTGTACTTGGCTTCCCTAAGCAAGAGAAAGAAAATTTCAGTGTGTGATAGTTAAGAGCGAGGGTTCTATCACACAGAAATGTTAGACTGAACCTCATCAAGTAGTTAAATTTTGGCAAGTTTTAATTTATAATAAATGGTTATATATATTATTACATTAATATATTACATATCACATATATTATAGATACATGATATATACACACATGTGCCATTCTAACCTGCACTGTACAGTTGTATGCTGACAGAATTTACATTGTTTATGCTTCCATTTCTTAAAAATTAAAATAGTTGAAAGAACACAGGTGCATCGTGTCACTATGAAGAGGTCTTTAACTCTGGCAATGGAGGCTGATGTGTGAACTTTATCAGGAGAGGTAGGTAAAGTCCTCAGCCCAGTACCCAAATGTCCACCAAAGCGTTCAGCATTATTCTGAAAGGGAGTTTGTGGACTACTCTGGCTTTAGAGCTATTCAGGCATCAGTGATTTTTAATGGCCACTCACTTCCAGAATGTCCATGAGTTTACAGATTCAGGTCAGGGGACACAAAATGTTCACAGAACGAGTGTGAGAACTCTCCAGCAATGCCAGTCAGCACCGAGTCTCACATTACTTTAAGGCACAGACAACTGATAGCAGTTTTCTGGGTTCATTCTCTACTTCTGTCACCGTGAATCAGTGTGGTGTGGCTCTGGCCTGGGGAGGAAACTGTCCCTCCATGCTCATCATGATCTAACCTCACAGAAGTGGGGACCTTCTTTTTTTATTGTTGTTGTTTACTGCCACATCTCAGTCCTCAGTAGAGGTCCAGACAGAGAATCTGTGCTCAATAAATATGGTGAATGCAACAGCGAATGACCTCTGTACTCTGTAATGAAGTCTCGCACCTGCTTTAATAGTGTAATGTTTTCCTGGAGCCACTCTGGGATAGAGGTAGGATGCACACTCCTAGAGGTGTCATAAATTATTCTGTGTGTGTTTAAAAAGAATGTATTCTTGGAGAATCACAGCATGAGACATGATGTCTCTGGTCATCCTTTCCAGGTGGCTGAAAGTCCCAAACCTCCTTCCTCCCAGCAGACAGGGAGCAGCATGGGGCCCGAGAACCAGAGCAGCGTGTCCGAGTTCCTCCTCCTGGGGCTCCCCATGCGGCCAGGGCAGCAGCGCGGGTTCTTCACCCTGTTCCTGGGCATGTACCTGACCACGGTGCTGGGCAACCTGCTCATCATCCTGCTCATCAGGCTGGACTCCCGCCTGCACACGCCCATGTACTTCTTCCTCAGCCACTTGGCCTTCTCTGACATTTCTCTGTCATCTGTCACTGTCCCGAAGATGCTCACGAACATGCAGACTCTGCAAAAATCCATCCCCTATGTGGGATGCATTGCTCAGGTGTATTTTTTCATACTTTTTGGTGGTCTTGACAATTTCCTTCTGGCAGCGATGGCATATGACAGGTATGTGGCCATCTGTCACCCTCTACACTACACCACCATCATGAGAGAGGGGCTGTGTGTGCTGCTGGTGGCTGTTACCTGGATTTTGTCCTGTGTAAATGCCCTGTTGCACACGCTCCTCTTGATCCGACTGTCCTTCTGTGCCGACAACACCATTATCCACTTCTTCTGTGATCTCACTGCACTCCTTAATCTGAGCTGCTCTGACATCTCCCTCAATAACCTGGTCATATTCATTGAGGGAGGAATATTTTTATTTCTACCTTTGGGTGTTGTTTTGGGCTCATATGTCCGTATAATGATGATCATCCTGAGGGTCCCCTCAACCAAGAGACTCTTTAAAGCCTTTTCCACCTGTGGCTCCCATCTCTTTGTGGTGTCCTTATACTACGGGACACTTACAAGTGTCGATATTTTCTCCTCTTCATGGGATTCTAAAGACATCATTGCTTCGGTCATGTACACAGTAGTTACCCCCATGCTGAATCCCTTCATCTACAGCCTGAGGAACAGAGATATCAAACAGGCCTTTCAAACCTGTGTCAACAGGGTTAACATCTTTAAGTGGCAATCACTAAACCCTCTTATTGCAGTCAGGAGCAAGTGAGACATAGCTCCTGAAATTATTGCATGGTTGACATATCTTTGTAACTGTAATAAAATAAGCATCCTGCGTCAGCCTGGCGTGTGGGGGACCCGGGTTCGATTCCCTGCCAGGGCACATAGGAGAAGCACCCATTTGCTTCTCCACCCCCCCTCCTTCCTCTCTGTCTCTCTCTTCCCCTCCCGCAGCCAAGGCTCCATTGGAGCAAAGATGGCCCGGGTGCTGGGGATGGCTCCTTGGCCTCTGCCCCAGGTGCTAGAGTGGCTCTAGTCGCGGCAGAGCGACGCCCCGGAGGGGCAGAGCATCGCCCCCTGGTGGGCAGAGTGTCGCCCCTGGTGGGTGTGCCGGGTGGATCCCGGTCGGGCGCATGAGGGAGTCTGTCTGACTGTCTCTCCCCTTTTCCAGCTTCAGAAAAATACAAATAAATAAATAAATAAATAATAAAATAAGCATCCTGTTGTCATGAATAAGTGTTGTTAATTACCACTTGGATTATTAATAATAATATTCCCGATTAATATTATTTTTTGTTCATTGTCTCCTCTACATTATATCCAAAATCTTAAGCATAACACTGCACAATTTTAAATGCTGATTTGTCCTTTTTGTTTTGAGATATCAGGTTTTGTGTATATTGTGAGGACACACTGATTTAGCATCAAGATATGCTCTTGATAAAACCTGCTTTTTTTTCTTCTTCTTCCTTATACTGAATCTTTTATGCTAGCTTACATTGGCTTTAAACTGATTTGATGCAATTCTTCCCAAATCACACTCAACAACATTGTGTTGTTAGACCACAATCAGATATGGTAAGACTAATTACTCTATGAAAATGGGCAGGTGCTACAAAGTGTGGCTTTTTAAAACAGAGAGAAAGAGACTTTTATAAACGTATTTAGCAATACACCACTTCATTTTTAATTAGAAGATATTTGTACCAATGGGTCTTACCTAAATACCTCACCAACTTTTGATATTACTATATTACTTTATAGTTGTATATATAGATCTAGATACATAAAGAGATATAGATAGATAGAAATGCTATAATAGTATCAGAAATTATGAAGCATCTTTCTTGAGGTTAATGTTTACATGGTATTCCTTTCTCATCACTTTAATGTTTTGTATGGGTTAATCTTTGTGAGGTATACATTGTTAATCATGTAAAGTTGGATTTTATTGTTTTTATGAAGAACAACCATTAGTATATTTATGGAAAATTTCACCTACTGACATCTAAGGTAATCATAATATATTTGAATTTCTATCTTCTATATTACTATGTTTTCTATTATGTACACCAGTTTCACATTTATTCTCTTGTCCTGCTTTTCACTTATTAAATCTATATTTTGTTACTCAAGCCCCTCTCTTTAACCTATTAGTCACTCATTATTATTATATTTTATAACTCTTTTCTGTGCTCTGTACTCACATTACTTTCTACTTTCTCCTTAATTATTTAAATTGCATTTTAATATTCAAAACATAAAATTTACCATTTTATCCTATTGATGTCTAAAATGCATTGACATGAAGGACCCTCATCAACCATATCTCATTTGCCACCTCTAAAAAACACACTGTAGAACATCAATGTATTTAAGTATATCTCAGATGTTAAAAAATAACAACCAAGGTATCTACGAATCAATATGGAGAAATATCAGGATACCTGGTTAAATGGGAAAAGAGCAAAGTATAAAGGAGCATTTATAGCATGCTACTTTTCATGTAAAAATGAAAGAAAAATACAATGCACATATGTCTGCCTATTCCAGCAAACAAAAGCAGAGGAAGAATAAACAGACTCTCATAACACTGTGTAACTACAGGAGGTGGGCCAGAAGAATCAGAAGAAGAGTATGATTATTTGTACAGTTTGACTATGTTTTGTTTTGCTACTAAAAATTCATAGGAAAGGTGATGAATAGAGCAAGACAGAATAAAACAAAACAAATGAGCCTAAGTATATTGCAAATTACTACCATGATTAGACTAAAAGGGAAATTGGAATAAGTAACTTAAACAATTCTTGAACCCAGAATCACGTCTTTATACATTCAAAAAAACAAAAAGAAAGTTTTAAGCTATGATGTGTTATTAACAGTGGTATGATTTCAAGAACAATTCACCATGTGTCCAAAGATTCAGAAAATAGCTAAACAGGGAGGAAAAGGAGTGAGTCCTCCCTCAGGGAAGGTGCTGTGCACATGGAGAAGCAGAGGCTTGAAAGAACTCTCTCCCATCAAAGTGGAATTGGAGATATCAGTTTGAACTCATGGATTTAAAAAGGTATAAATAGATAGATCTGTGTATGTTCTATGCCAGCATCTATGCTGTTCCCAGTCATATTCTTTCTGTCCCACTCCCTGTAGGTAAACATTCCTTTAGTTCTTTACTTTCTAGTTTTTATTTCTTGTGTTTCTTTTCTATATATTTCCCAGTTGTCTTCCCTAAGATCATTTAATATCCTTGTAAGTAATGAACACACTTAAAGCTTCAAAACGAATAACAACAGTAATGGATTATAACTCAGAGAATAAGAAGAATCTATGAGTCTATAATGATATAAAAAATTTAAAAAAGCAAACAAGTGGGGAGTAAGAGTAAATTCTTTCTTTTTTTTTTTTTCTTTCATTTTTTCTGAAGCTGGAAACAGGGAGAGACAGTCAGACAGACTCCCGCATGCACCCGACCGGGATCCACCCGGCACGCCCACCAGGGGCGACGCTCTGCCCACCAGGGGGCGATGCTCTGCCCATCCTGGGCATCGCCATATTGCGACCAGAGCCACTCTAGCGCCTGAGGCAGAGGCAACAGAGCCATCCCCAGCGCCCGGGCCATCTTTGCTCCAATGGAGCCTTGGCTGCGGGAGGGGAAGAGAGAGACAGAGAGGAAAGCGCGGCGGAGGGGTGGAGAAGCAAATGGGCACTTCTCCTGTGTGCCCTGGCCGGGAATCGAACCCGGGTCCTCCTCACGCTAGGCCGACGCTCTACCGCTGAGCCAACCGGCCAGGGCCTAAATTCTTTCTTATAAGAGATTACAATTAATAAATATTGCAGACATGATAGAATTAGTAATACCACCATTTGTTCACCACATCTGCACTAATTTTGTCATATAAGAATCACCAATGGGTGTTAAATATAGTGGGCGAAATTATAAGAAAATAGTTATGTTTATATAGTTTCAACACATCTACTCAAATGATACCTTTATATTACAAAGTTAAAATAGTAACTTTTAAAATTTTTATTTATAATTTATTGGGATAACATGTTCCCCAAACCATACTTGTTACAAGTATACAATTCGATATCATCCCATCTACAAGCAGCACGTGCACCCCTTGCCCCATGCAGGTCTCTCTCTGCCCCCAACTCCCCACTCTGGGAGAGAGAACTCCCTTCTCTCCCCACCTCCTCACCCCTTTCCCTCAGGCTGTGGCCTCCCTGCTGTCTGTACCCACATGTTATGTGTATATGTTTTCTTAGCTAATCCCTTCCCTTCTTTCATCCTGTCCTCTCACTACTTCCCTCTGACAACTTTGTATCTGGTCCATATGTCCATGTCTTTTTTCCCACTTTGTCCATCAGTGCATTGTGGTTCATTAGATTTCATATATGAGTGGGATCATATGGTATTTAAAATATGGGAAATTTATAGTAGAGAACCAGGCAGACATCACCTTAGCCAACTGATCAAAGATAAAAACACAAGTTATTGAAAAATTAATATCATCAGATATCCCAGCTGAATATTAGAAAAAGCTTTTGACTGTTTAGGGACTCTTTCATTTGACCCCAGGAAATGGGTTTTGACTGTTAGGCATCTAGATGAAGAGACCTGGGTTCAGGTTGTCAGAGTTCTTTAAATAGCAGAGACCCTCTGGTTGCCCTAGGATCATTCAATTGAGTATATAGTTCAAAGGAAGAAAGATGGCGACGGAGTAGGTGGACGCTCCAACTGCCACATCTCAGGACCAAATTGGATTAAAACTTAATTTAAGAACAATCACCCTTAAAAACCAACTTTGGACTTAACTAAGAGGACTCTTTAACCAAGGATCACCAAAGAAGCCACACTGAGACTGGTGGGAAGGGCAGAGACATGAAAAGGGCTGCCCCTCTGCCAGGAGTGAGCCACAGCTGAGGGTTCAGAGGGACTCTCACTGTGGTGGGGCCACCCTGAAAGTTGTGGGCGCTCAGCCTTAGAGCCCCAGAGCCTAGAAGAGGCACCCAGACAACATTTAGCTGTGAAAAGAGCTGGGCTTCTTTCTGAGAGAAAGAGACATACCTCTTCGATGCAGATTCTGTTTTGAAGGGCCCACGCAGAAAATCTCGTTCACAACCACTTACCTGGGGCTCCAGGGGAGTGAGAGCTTAGTGGACTGGAGTTTTCAGGAAGACAGTGTAAAGTTGGAGACCCAGGGAGAGACACTGTGGGGGATGACCACCAGAACCCCTGTGCTGAGTCATTCTCCAATACTGCAGTCGCCATCTTTCCTGGGTGGAGCAATCCCCTCTGAGTGGCATCAGCCTGGGGAAAAGCAACTTCTCCGCCCTCAGGAGTCTCTCCAACCCCAGGGAAGGTTACAGGTCATTCTGAGATGACAGAAAACAGGGGGCGCATCAGTGACTCAGTTTTCTGGTGTTGAGACCAGAGCTTCCACACTCACACTCTCCCAAGTCTATGACCCATGCTTCCAATCACCAGAGACTCAATTGAAACTGTGGGTGGGATATCACACCTTTGGGTCTCAGAAGCCACACCCACCAGACTCCTGGTGCCTCACCCTACTGGTCTATGAAAAAAGTCTGGACAGACTGACACCTGGGACCAAGTGACGGAGCCACACCCACCACCTTTCTTAATCACTGAATTGCCACTGGCTCTAGACTCCAGCAGAGGTTTTTTCAGTGGCTGAGCCCATCAAGCAGCCAGAAGAAAGGCTGCAGGAGGTGAGACTCAGGGAAACTTGGCCATTTGAGTGGATCAGAGTGGGTAAAAACTAGCCTAGGAATAAAACTTGGTATTACCATGTACACCTGGGGCCAGCAGAGGCAGCCACAAACTCTGAATTGCTTGTAGCTCAAAAAAAGGTTGCTGAGAGCCTGTCACTGGCAGTGTCTCCCACTGGTTTCCACTTGGTTCCTGGTTAGGAGGCCAGGTCTGGCACATCCAGGGGCCAGCTGCAGAAAGCATCAGTTCAGGACCTAACAACCCTTGCTAGAGTGGTATCCTACCGAAAATCTCCTCACACCTGGACCAGCTGAGGCAAATTACACTCTCTGTGATCAGCACTGGCACAGTGGCTCATGTGCATTGGATAGGGTTGAGCTTCATAGTCAGTGGGCCTAGGCACTGGATATTCTGTCCAGCTAGGCTAGATTCCACAGGGAGAAGGGAGAGAGGCTTGGAGCATAGACATTTAAAGTGTGGGTCCTCATGAGTCTATTGTTGGATCTGGTTGAGGGGCTTAGCCACCTCAGGAGGGGCACAGGCAGCCCTAGGAGAGGACTCTCTCAGTCTTCCTCCCTGAGACCTGGGTCTCCACAACTGAACGAACTTCTGCAAAGGGGACTGTCAGCCACACTCAATCTGAACTGCTGCTCACCTTGTTGGGGAGAAATAAAATTTGAGTATCCCACAGTGGCTGAAGGATCAAGCTCTGGAATAGGGGCCACATTCCCTGTACTGAGCTCCTGACCAAGAGATTCCTGAAGTAGGAGGTCCCACAAACATTGTATTCACAATCTCAGCTGCCCTAACTCACCAAGCATGCAACCTGTAGAAGTGTAGGTTGAATGAGGCCAATCTGAGCCCACACTACAGTCTTACTATGGAAGACTGTGGGAAGACCAGACAGCTGCAAGAGGAGGAGGAGAAGCTGAAATGTGGAAACAAATCTTACAGAGCTTGGGGATTTTACAGAGCTGTTGTCATCTTTAAGTGGGAGGAAGCTGATTCTTATACAAAGGTTGGTCCTTCCCACAACACAGACACAGAAAATACAGACACAAACAGCAAGAAATGCAGTAGCTGAAGACTGGGTTATAAACAACAGTTTATAACCCACAATGGGTTATAAACAACAGTTGATGCTAACCCAAGAAGAACTAGAGCCAACACTACTGGTAGTGGGTGGCAGACAGCACCAACCCTAGACTCAACTACCTACACAAGCAGCACACCCAAAGGTGGAAAGACACCAGACACTGTGGAAAATAAATACACCCAACAGGACAGACATTGCACAGTGTGTAATACACATAATCAAGGTTGACCCATAGAGCCAGGCTGCCTGAAGGGATAACTGTACTCATGAAAGTACCAATGGCATTTAATACTCATATACAAAGAGAGGGAAAATAGTACCCTCAAGAAGCATTCCTAGAACAAGGAAAGAAAAGGGCTGGAGGACAGTACCACTGAGCTCATCTTCTTCATAGAGACCACACAAAAATTTCAAAGTCAGACAGTGCTACCTAATACACAGACAAAATAAGCAGACAGAAAAATGCAACCCAAATAAATCAACAAGGGAAATCCCCAGAAAAAGAACTGAATGAGATAAATTTATATATAATTTATATAATACCAGATGTAGAGTTTAAAACAATGATTTTTAAGGATGCTCAAGGATCTTAGAGCAACAATGGATGGACATAATCAGCACATAAATAAAGAGATAGTAAGCATTAAAAAAGACATTGAAATCATTCAAAAGAACCAGTCAGAAATGACAAATACAGTATCAGAATGAAGGCTGCACTAGAAGGAATTAATAGCAGGCTGGATGAAGAAGAGGATTGAATCAATAATTTAGAGCAGTGGCTCCCAACCTTTTTTGGGCCACGGACTGATTTAATGTCAGAAAATATTTTCACGAACCGGCCTTTAGGGTGGGACAGATAAATGTATCACGTGACCGAGACAAGCATCAAGAGTGAATCTTAGACGAATGTAACAGAGGGAATCTGGTCATTTTTTAAAAAATAAAACATTGTTCAGACTTAAATATAAATAAAATGAAAATAATGTAAGTTATTTATTCTTTCTCTGTGGACCAGTACCAAATGGCCCACAGACCGGTACTGGTCCACAGCCTGGGGGTTGGGGACCACAAATTTAGAGGACAAGATAAACAAAAGCATGGAAGCAGAGCAGCGAAAAGAAAAGAGGCTCAAAAATTCTGAAGAAACTCTAAGAGAGCTCTTTGACAATATGAAGAGAAACAATATCCGCATCATAGGGGTTCCTGAAGGAAAAGAGAACAAACAAGGTATAGAGAACCTATTTGAAGAAATCATAGCTGAAATTTTTCCTAAATTGATGAAGGAAAATGTCACACAAGTTCAAGCACCACAGAGTTCCATTTAAAAAGAAACCAAAGAGGCCTACAGCAAGACACATCATAATAAAAGTGTCAAAGTTAAGAGACAAAGAAGAATACTAAAAGCTGCAAGAGAAAAGCAGTTAATTACCTACCAGAGGAGCCCCAATATGGAAGACATCGAACTTCTCAACAGAAACACTTGAGGCCAGAAGAGAATGACAAGAAATATTCAAAGCAAGAACCTACAAACAAGACCTCTTTATCCAGCAAGGATAATATTTAAAATTGAGGGAGAAATAAAAAAGCTTTTCAGACCAAAAAAAAAAAGAAAAAAACACAAGAAATTCATTAAAACTAAACCAGTACTGCAAAAAAAGTTAAGGGACTTGCTGTAAAAAGAGTAAAACAAACAAACAAACAAACAAAAACAAGAAAAAGAGGCTTGTCAATTTAAAGAATAAAATGGCAATAAACAACAATATATCAATAATAACCTTAAAGGTAAATGGATTAAATGCTCCAATCAAAAGACATTGGGTAGCTACATGGATAAGAATACAGGACTTGTACATATGCTGTCTACAAGAGACCTAATTAAGAACAAAAAAATACACATAGACTAAAAGTGAAAGTATGGAAAAAATGATTTCACACAAATGAAAATAAAATATATGTGGGGTAGCAATACTTATGTCTGACAAAATAGCCTATAAAATGAAGGCTATAGTCAGGGATAAAGAAGTTCACTACATAATGATAAAGGGAACAATTCAACAGGAGGACATAACCATTAAAAATATCTATGAGCCTAATATAGGAGCACCTAAATATATAAAGCAGATTTTGATGGATATAAAGGGCGAGATCAACAGCAATACTATAATAGTAGGGGATTTTTTTTATTTTATTCAAGCTTTTACCCCCAAACAACATATTGTTTGCACATCACAAATTGCTTTGTAAACAGAAAGGCATGTATACAGTTGCTCTGAATTCTGTAATGTTCTGACGGCTTCCTGTCAGGCACCTAGAGAGGCCTGGCCCTTGCTGGCCACCTCATTGAGAAGGGCTAATGAGTCATCATTTAAGCAAACTCTCTACACATGCACATAAAACCCCATGAAGGAACTAGCAACTTCGAATGCTTTAACAGGGTATCTTTCCAGGGTTGTCTGATTTTGTTCATTCCTAAAAGAAAGAGAGCAGGCACACGATAGGTCTTTCTCTGAACTGAAACTGTCCTGTGCAGGAACCTGACTTACAGAATGAGCTAAAGCACTGGTTCAATGACTCAAAGTACCAAGAAGAGGAAAAGCAGAGACCAGGCGCCCTAACATTATCCCGGTTTACAAACAGACAGACAGAAGCTTGAAGAGCTTGTCCAGCCAGTCACAGCAACGAGGAGCTCTTCACTGTCCAACACTTTGTCACTAACTGCCCTTACCTACAATGTCACCACAGCCTCAGAAAGGTCCTTTCTAAGAATTAAACTTCACCTATTCCTGCCACAGGTAGGATTGGGTCCAGCTGAAAGATCAAATCGCCAGAGTTCTGCTCTAGAAAAGTAGACAAACAGACTGAAAACTTATGAAAAACAATGTGTTTCACATGCTGCCATCTGTGTTAAAGATGAGGGATCATGCGTGCACACTGATGTCTGCTCTCGTTGGCATGATACTTAAGTCACACGGTGAGCTGGGGCCTACGAGGGGAGAGCCGCTCCCCCCCGCACACGTGGTCACACTCCAAAGTTGTGAGCCACGGGCCTGTGTCACCTACATCCTTAAATCCACTCCTCTTCTGTTCTTAAGATGAAACGCTGCAAAGCGTCCAGTGGGACCCTGTGGCTCTGAGGCCGGCCAGCGCATCAGGGAGCCCCCTGGCTGGCAGCAGGAGCTAACTGGCTCACATGATGTGATCTCTGTACTCGGCACAGGATAAACCTCTCCACTCCAAGCACCCTACCCACCTTCACCTTCACCTCACCTTCACCTTCACCTCACCTTCACCAGCTGAAACATGCAGGGGTGTTTTCCTGAATCAGCTCAGAACTGTGGCCTCCCAGGACTGTCAGGAGGGGCTGAGAGCACAGCAGACTGCACTCACGAATAGTAGGGGATTTTAATACCCCACTAACATCAATGGATAGATCCTCCAGACAGAAAATTAACAAAGAAACAGCAACCTTAAATGACACAGTAGATCAACTGGATTTAATAGATATCTTCAGAACCTTTCACCCCAAAGCAGCAGAATATACATTCTTTTCAAGTGCTCATGGTACATTCTCTAGAAAAAACCACATGTTAGGACCCAAAACAAGTCTCAATAAATTTAAGAAGATTGAAATTGTATCAAGCATCTTCTCTGATCACAATGGCATAAAACTAGAAATTAACTACAATAGAAACATTTAAATACATGGAGGCTAAATAGCATGTTATTAAATAACGAATGGATAACAACAAGATCAAGGAAAAATTCAAAAATTTACTTGAAACAAATGAAAATGAACATATAACAACTCAGAATTTATGGGACACAGCAAAAGCAGTTCTGAGAGGGCAGTTCATAGCATTACAGGCACACCTTAAGGAGCAAGAAAAAGCTCAAATAAACAACTTAACCCTACATCTAAAAGAACTAGAAAAAGACCAACAAATAAAGCCCAGAGGAAGTAGAAGGAAGGAAATAATAAAGATCAGAGTGTAAATAAATAAAATAGAGGCTAAAAAAACAATACAGAAGATCAATGAAACCAAGAGCTGATTATTTGAAGAGGTAAACAAGATTGATGAACATTTAACCAGACTCATCAAGAGAAAAAGAGAGAGGACTCAAATAAAGAAAATTAGAGATGAAAATTGAAAAGTAACAACTGACACCATAGAAATATAAATGATTGTAAGAAAATACTACGAAGATCTGTATGACAAATAATTGGACAATTTAGGCAAAATGGATAAATTCCTAGACATATATAATCTTCCAAACTCAATGTAGAAGAATCAAAACACCTAAACAGACTGATTACAACAAATGAAATTGAAACAGTTATCAAAAAACTCCCAGCAAATTAACACCCTGGACCAGATGGCTTCACATGTGAATTTTAGCAAATATTCAAAGAAGAACTAACACCTATCCTTGTCAAGCTATTTCAAAAAATTCAAAAGGAGGGATGAATTCCAAGCTCCTTTTATGAGGCAAGTATAATCCTCATTCCAAAACCAGGTAATGACACAACAAAGAAAGAGAACTATAGGTCAATATCCCTGATGAACTTAGATGCTAAAATTCTCAATAAAATATTAGCCAAACAGATCCAGCAATACATGAAAAAAATCATACATTATGATCAAGTGGAATTTATTCTGGGGAGGTAAGGATGGTATAATATTCATAAATCAATACAAAAGAAAGGATAAAGATCACATAATAATATCAATAGATGCAGAAAAAGCATTTCATAAAACCCAGCATCCATTTATGATAAAAACTCTCAGCAAAGTGAGAATACAAAGAACATACCTCAACATGATAATGGCCATTTATGACAAATCCATGGCTAACATCATACTGAATGGGCAAAAATTAAAAGCAATCCCCTTAAGATTCCAAACAAGGCAGGGGCCTTTCACCACTCTTTTTCCTTTTTTTTTTTTTTTTTTTTTTTTGCATTTTTCTGAGGTTGGAAATGGGGAGGCAATCAGACAGACTCCTGCACGCGCCTGACCGGGATCCACCCAGCAAACCCATCAGGGGGTGGGGCTCTGCCCATTCGGGGCCTCGCTCTGCCGCAACCAGAGCCATCCTAGTGCCTGAGGCAGAGGCCACAGAGCCATCCTCAGTGCCCGGGCAAACTTTTGCTCCAACGGAGCCTTGGCTGCGGGAGGGGAAGAGAGAAACAGAAAGGAAGGAGAGGGGGAGGGGTGGAGAAGCAGATGAGTGCTTCTCCTGTGTGCCCTGGCCGGGAATCGAACCTGGGACTCCTGCACGCCAGGCCGACGCTCTGCCACTGAGCTAACCGGCCAGGGCCTCACCACTCTTATTCAACATAGTTCTGGAAGTCCTAGTCACAGCAATAAAAGAAATAGAAAGAAAGAAAGAAAGAAAGAAAGAAAGAAAGAAAGAAAGAAAGAAAGAAAGAAAGGGCATACAAGTTGGAAAAGAAGAAGTAAAACTATCATTATTTGCTGATGACATGATTCTGTACATAGAAAACCCTAAAGTCTCAGTCAAAAACTACTAGACCTGATAAATGAATTTGGCAAGGTAGCAGGATATAAAATTAATATTCAGAAGTCAGTGGAATTTTTATACACCAACAATAAACTGTCTGAAAAAGAAATTAAGGAAACAATCTCCTTCACTATTGCAAAAAAAAAAAAAAAAAGTTCCTAGGAGTAAATTTAACCAAGGAGGTAAAGAACTTGTACTAAGAAAATTGTAAAACATTGTTAAAAGAAATCAAGGAAGATACAACCATGTGAAAGCAAATAACATGTTCGTGGATAGGAAGAATAAACATCATTAAAATGTCTATATTATGTAAAGCAATCTATAGATTCAATGCAATTCCTATTAAAATACTAATGACATATTTGAAGATATAAAACAAATAACCAAAAAATTTATATGGAACCAAAATAGAACACGAATAGCTTCAGCAATCTTGAAAATGAAGAATAAAATGGGAGGTATCACACTTTCTGATATCAAGTTATATTACAATACCTGGTCATAGTAATAGAAACAGCTTGGTACTGGCATAAGGACAGGCATATAGATCAATGGAACAGAACCGAGAACCCAGAAATTAACCCACTACTTAATGGTCAATTGATATTTGACAACGGAGGTGAGAGTATACAATGGAGTAAAGACATTCTCTTTAATAAATGGTGTTGGGAAATTGGACAGGTACATGCAAAAAAATGAAGCTAGACCACCAACTTACACCATTCACAAAAATAAACTCAAAATAGATTAAAGACTTAAATGTAATTCATGAAACCATATACATCTTGGAAGAAAACATAGGCAGCAAACTCTCTGATATCTCTCATAGCAATTATTTTTGCTGATTTAACTCCACAGGCAAGTGAAATAAAGGATAGATTGAACAAATGGAACTATATCAAACTAAAAAGCTTTTGCACAACTAAAGACCCCACGAACAAATAAAAAGGCAACCCATAGAATGGAAGAACATATTTGCCAATACATCTGATAAAGGGTTAACCAAAATTTATAAAGAACTTGTAAAACTGAACACCAGAAAGGTAAACAATCCAAAAAATGGGCAAAAAAACTGAATAGACACTTCTCCAAAGAGGACATACAAATGGCCAATAGGCATATGAAAAATGTTCAATGTCACTAATCATCAGAGAAATGCAAATTAAAACCGCAATGAGATACCACCTCACACCTGTCAGAATGGCGTTCATCAACAAAACACAGAATAAGTGCTGGCGAGGGTGTGGAGAAAAGGGAACCCTCCTGCACTGCTGGTGGGAATGCAGACTGGTGCAGCCACTGTGGAGAACTGTATGGGGTTTCCTCAAAAAATTAAAAATGGAACTGCCCTTTGACCCAGCTATCCCACTTTTAAGAATATAGCCTAAGAATATCAAATCAGTGAGTCAAAAAATATGCACCCCCATGTTTACTACAGCATTGTTTACAATAGCCAAGATCCAGAAACATCTTAAGTGTCTGTCAGTGGACGAGTGGATTAAAAAGCAGTGGTACATACACACATGAAATACTACATGGCTGTGAAAAAGAAGGAAATCTTACCTTTTGTGACAGCATGAATAGACCTTGAGATTATTATGCTAAATGAAATAAGCCAAAGAGATAAACATATCATTATGATCTAACATATTTGTGAAATCTAGTGAACAAAGTGAACTGAGGAATAGAATAGAGGCAGAGGTGGGGTCACAGGGACGAGAGGCACAGTAGTCAGAGAGAACGGGGATTAGGAGATGGGAACAGAGAAGGTAAAAGGATTACTGAAACTATATACGCGTAACACAGACTTACAGATAATAGGGGAGAAAGTAGGGGGAGGGGGTAAAGGGGTATAAAAAGAAACACAGGGGTGGTGGGTGAGGGAGTATTATTCAGTGGGACACTTGAATCTATGTAAACACAATAAATTAAAAATTAATAAAAATTTAAAAAACTTAATATAATAACTAATAATATATACTGTGGCATATCTGCTGAAAATCTAACCCTGAAATATACATAACTACATGCAAACATACACACAGAAGACATACATAATAAGATATTAATTTAATCATTGGAGAATCAGGGTGAAGCCTGTCCAGAAATTCTTTATATCATTTTCACAACTCTTCTATATCTTTAAAATTACTACCAAAAATAAATAAAATAAATAAATAAAATAAAATAAAATAAAACCATTACTAAATAAAAAGTTGAAAATCCTGTCCCGCTGGAACAATGACTAAGAAGAAAGGAGCCCAGGACATCACAAGAATCAGGGACACTGTCCCCTAGGACTCCAGTCCCTCTGGTTCTGGGACACACAGTTCCCTAAAGGGCAGTCAGAAAGTAGCCCCAGGCTTGGGGACTTTGTTTCAGCCGCTCATTAGTAATTGTTATCTTCAGACTCCTTTCCCTGGAGCTGGTTGAGGAGAATGAAGGTCTAGAAGGGCCAGGACCACAGATGCTTCTTCTCTCTGTCTGGACCTAAGGCCTCCTGAAGAAACCTGAGGAGTCGGGCAGCAGTCTGGAGCAGAAGGGTCTGACTCAGCAGTGATGGGCACAGGTCAGAGGGGCTGGGACTCTGCCTGCCCTTGGCGATGGGTCTGCCTGTGTGCTAGCGGGTCATGTGAGACTCTGTGTCTATGACTGTGTGTGTGTCTGCATGTATTGTGGCTGTTTCAGTATGTGCTTGTCTGATAGGTGAGTGTGTGCTATGTATCTAACTCACAGCCTGACCCTCTTCCTGAGTTAGACATTATATAGGCCTTGTTGTAGTGGGTATAGACCAAGTGACCAGGTTCCTGTTGTGTGACTAGGGACTCCTGGTCCATGCCTGTGACCATAAACACCTGCAGCACAGCCGGGTATCGGGAGTGAGATTGTCGTCTCGGCTGCTGGACAAGAAGACGCCGACCTCACAGAGGCCCAAGGTCAGAGAGGGCTCACACCTCTCTCCACAGGGTGTGCTGCTGCCCATGCCAGCAGTGTTTGTGGGTGACACACTTGTGGCTGAGAGCCGACAGTTGTATTGGTTGGTTTTCCCAGTGTGCGTGTTACCATGTGTATGAGGGGGCGGGAACATATCTCTCTGTAATAGGAGCAAGTGTGCTGATGGAGTACTGAGTGTGTGGCTGGGTGTGCATGTGTGTTGTTGGTGTGTGTTTCCTATGTAATTTTTGAATTGTGTGTGATCAAGTGTGTTCCTGATGACATTTGTGTACAGTGCCTGAATTATGCATATATGGTGAGTAGAGTGTTTAACACATGTCATAATTCAAGTATGTTGTGCATTGTGAGTGTGAATGTGGTTGTGTGGTATAGGTCTTGCTTTAAGTGTGACATACGACTTGTATGTATGTATATGAATGTTTATGGGCTGAACCACATACTGGCGACCTGTCCCTTAGGATGGGATCTTAGTCACAGGTGACTGGAATCTTCAAATCAGCACTCTGTGTATATTTGTGTGTGTGTGTGTGTGTGTATGTGTGTGTTGTGGGTATATGATCTGCTTCTGTGACCTTAAAGTATTTTCTGAGATGTCTTCCTGCTGGGGCACCAGGAGCTGAGATAACCAAGGTCTTAAGTCCCTGTTTCTTGAAATGGCTCTTGTATCGTTTTCATGAACCTGAGTGTGACTGAGTTATTTACAATTTTGCAACCCTTTCTTTACTTTTATTAAACATCCCATGGCAAAAAAAAGGTATTTCAGGCATCAAACTGTCTGAAGTTTTGGGAATAATCACTATCAAACTGCAATGAAATACTGGGAAATTTAACAAAATCCTCTGCCTCAGTTTCCTCATGTATAAAAAGGAAAGAATTATACTTGTCTCATGAATCTTGTGGATACCTTCGGTAAATATTTATATAAATAGAAGTCAATGTATTTGAGAATGTTCTATTACTTGAAAAGATTATGAATATGTAGGAATTTAATTAGCTAGGAAAAGGACTAAGAACATTTTGGATAACTTTGTGTCCTTACAGCTACAAAATAATATCATTGTGCTTGACTCCCCTAACCAACAAAAGGGAGGATCCCACTTGTGATGGTTAGGAGTGTGGGTCCTAATCACACAGAAATGTTAGATTGAACCTGGGAAGCAGTAATAATTTTTAATCTATAAAAAGTGGTAGTACATCCAGTTATATACATTACATATCATATATATATATATATATACACACACACACTTACATGTGTGTGTGTGCCATTCGGTCGCCAACTACACTGTTGTGTGCCCACAGCAATTGTATCATTTAGGTTTCTATTTCTTAAAAGCTAAAATAGCTGAAAGGACACATAATTTTAGTGCAGCTGTGACGAGATCTTAAACTCTGGGAATTTAGTCTGACGTGTGGATTTACTTTGTATACGTAGGTAAAGTCCTCAGCCCAGTACCCAAATGTTTACCTAAATATTCAACATCATTATAAAAATATTTTGAAGACTGTTCAGACATCAAGTAACTTTAAGTGTCCATCTGTTTGAAGACTGTCCATGATTTTACAGTTGTAGGTCAATGGGACCGGGCAGGTTCACTGGAGTGTGACAATGCTCCAACAATATCAACTCTGCACTGGAGTGTCTTTTATTTTTTTATTTCTATTTTCTGAGAGAGAGATAGACAAGAAGGACAGAGAGAAGGAGAAAGATAAAAAGCATCAACTCTTACTTGCTTCATTTAGTTGTCTATTGATTGTTTCTCCTAATTTGGCTTCAAGCTAACAACCTTGGGCTCAAGTCAGTAACATAGGGATGACATGGAGAACCCGCACTCAAGCTGGAAAGGAGGTTCTCAAGCCAAGAAACACACGTGTTAGCTGCTGACCTTGTGGATTTGAACCAGAAACATCAGCATCCTGTGTGGATGCTCTATCCACTCTGCCACCACCAGTCAGGCTGGAGCCTCATGTTTTTTAAGGTATAAGCCACTAATACCAATTTTGTGGGATCGATGCTCTTTATGCCACAGTGAGTCAGTGTGGTGTGGCTCTGGCCTGGGGGAGAAATGATCCCTCCGTGCCCATCACGATCTAACCTCACAGAAGTGGGGACCTTGCTCTTCGTGTACACTGCTGCATCTCCGTCCTTAGTGCCTCAAGACACAGACTCAGTATCAGTAAACTATGGTTCAAGGAAACTGTGAATGCCCTTTTGCTTCTGTGTAAAAAACTCTTGTTGGCTGCGTTAGGAGTGCAATGTTTTCCTGGATCCTCACTGGGATAGTGTGAGGATGCATCCACATACAGGTGTCATAAATTAATAGGTGTGTAGTCAAACATTCATAATGTTTCCAGAAACTGACAGTATGAGACATCATGGCCCTGGGCGTCTTTCCATGTTGCTGAGAGTCCCAAACCTCCTTCCTCCCCAGCAGACGGGGAGCAGCATGGGGCCCGAGAACCAGAGCAGCTTGTCTGAGTTCCTCCTCCTGGGGCTCCCCATCCGGCCAGGGCAGCAGCGCGGGTTCTTCACCCTGTTCCTGGGCATGTACCTGACCACGGTGCTGGGCAACCTGCTCATCATCCTGCTCATCAGGCTGGACTCCCGCCTGCACACGCCCATGTACTTCTTCCTCAGCCACTTGGCCTTCTCTGACATTTCTCTGTCATCTGTCACTGTCCCCAAGATGCTCACGAACATGCAGACTCGGCAACAATCCATCTCCTATGTGGGATGCATGGCTCAGATGTATTGTTTCATACTTTTCGTTTGTATAGACAATTTCCTTCTGGCAGTGATGGCATATGATAGGTACGTGGCCATCTGTCACCCTTTACGCTACACCACCATCATGAGGGAGGGGCTGTGTGTGCTGCTGGTGGCTGGCTCCTGGATTGTTTCCTGTGGCACTGCCCTGACACACACCCTCCTCTTGGTCCGACTGTCCTTCTGTGCGGAAAACACCATCAGCCACTTCTTCTGTGACCTTGCTGCACTCTTGAAGCTGAGCTGCTCTGACATCTCCCTCAATGAGTTGATCATCTTCACCGAGGGAGGCATGGTTTTATTCTTGCCTTTGGGTGTTATTTTGGGCTCATATGTTTATATAGGAATCATCATCCTGAGGGTCCCCTCCACTGTGAAACTCTTTAAAGCCTTTTCCACCTGTGGCTCCCATCTCTTTGTGGTGTCCTTATACTACGGGACAGTTGCAAGTATATATTTTTTCTCCTCATCATTGGGTTCAAAGGATATCATTGCTTCGGTCATGTACACAGTAGTTACCCCCATGCTGAACCCCTTCATCTACAGCCTGAGGAACAGAGACATCAAACAGGCCTTGAAAATATTTGTCAATAGGGTTAGTTTTTAAGTGGCAATCACTAAATCCTCATATTGCAGTCAGAAGCAAGTGAGATATTATCAATAGCTCCTAAAGTTACCGTATGGTTGTCATCTCCTTATAACTTTATTGAATAGGCATTTTTTTGTCATGTGTATGTGTTGTTAATATGTCAAGTTGGTCATGTTTGCCACCTGGATTGTTAAGAATTATTTATTTCTGATTAATATAGTTTCCTTGTTCTTTGTCTATTTTAAGATGTATGCAAAATCTTATGCAAAACATTGCACAATTCTAAATGCGGATTTTTATTTTGTTCTTTGAGACATGTCTGTCTTTCTGTATATTGTGAGAACATACTGACTTAGCATCATGAACATCTGTTCATCATGAACCTGGATTTTCTTTAAACCCATTCCTTTATGCTGGCTTACACCAGCTTTAAGCTGATTTGGTGTATTTCTTCCCAACTCACATTCAGTGACATAGTATTGGAAGACCTCAATCATCCATGGTTGGACTAATTACACTACGAAAATGGGCAGGAACTACAAAGTGAGGCTTTATAAAAAAGAGAGAGGAAGATTTTTATAAGTATATTTAACAACACACCACTCTGTTTATGATTAGAAGATATCTGTACCAATGGGTCCTACCTAATACCTCACCTACTTCTGATATTAGTGAATTACTTTATAGCTGTATCTATAGATCTAGACACATATATACATATAGATAAACAGAGATATTGTAATAGTATAGGAAGCAATGATGAAGCTTTCTTGAGGTTAATGTTTACATGGTATTTCTTTCCCATCATTTTACTCTTTTTTATGAGCTTATCTCTGTGAGATGTCTGTCCATTGTTAATTGTGTAAAGTTCAATTTTGCTATTTTTATGTTGAACAACATTAGAATATCAATGGACAATTTAATTACTGACATCTAAAGTAATCATAATATATTGGAGTTTTTATTTTCCATATTACAATGCATTTCATTTGATACACCTGTTTCACATTTATTCTCTTGCCTTCCTCCTTTCAATTTAATAAATACATATTTTGTTACTCTAACACCCCTTGTAAACATATTAATCATTCATTATTATTATAATTTTATAATTCTTTTCTGTGCATGTGCTGACATTACTTTTTACTTTCTTCTTAAATATTTAAATTGCATTTTAATATTCAAACCATGAAATTTACCATTTTAGTCTTCTGATGTCTACAATTCATTGACATTAAGGACACTCATCACCCATATCACATTTACAACCCCTAAAGTACACACCGTAAAACATCAATACATTTAAGTATTTCTCAGATGTGAAAAAAATAGAAACAAAGATAGCTATAAATCAATATGGAGGCCCTGGCAGGTTGGCTCAGCGGTAGAGCATCGGCCTAGCATGCGGAGGACCCAGGTTCGATTCCCGGCCAGGGCACACAGGAGAAGCGCCCATTTGCTTCTCCACCCCTCCGCCGCGCTTTCCTCTCTGTCTCTCTCTTCCCCTCCCGCAGCAGAGGCTCCATTGGAGCAAAGATGGCCCGGGCACTGGGGATGGCTCTGTGGCCTCTGCCTCAGGTGCTAGAGTGGCTCTGGTCGCAATATGGCGACGCCCAGGATGGGCAGAGCATCGCCCCCTGGTGGGCAGAGCGTCGCCCCTGGTGGGCGTGCCGGGTGGATCCCGGTCGGGCGCATGCGGGAGTCTGTCTGACTGTCTCTCCCTGTTTCCAGCTTCAGAAAAATGAAATAAATAAATAAATAAATAAATAAATAAATAAATAAGGAGAAATACCAGGATACCTTATTAAATGGAAAAAAGCAACGTGTAAAGCAGCACTTATAGTATGCTACTTTATATGTAAAAATAAAATAAAAATAAAATGTATATATGTCTGCCTATTTCAGCACACAGAGCCACAGGAAGAATAAATATAAACTAATGACATTGTTTACCTACAGGATGTGGGTCAGAAGAGTCAGAAGATGAGTATGATTATTTGTATAGTTTTGACTATGTTGTCTTTTGCCACTAAAAATAAATAGAAGTGGTGGTCAGCCTGAGCTGTGGTGGCACAGTGGATAAAGCATCAACCTGGAACGCTGAGGTTGCTGGTTTGAGACCCAGGGCATTCTTGATCAAGGCACATATGGGAGTTGATGCTTCCTGCTCCCACCCTTCTCTTTCTCTCTCTCTCTCTCCTCTCTAAAATAATGTATTAAATAAAGTAAAATAAAAAAAGACGTAGTGAATAAAGCAAAAGAGAATAAAGCAAAGCAAATAAACCAAACTATACTGCAAATTACTACCACAATTAGACTAAAGATGAAAATAAAATAAGTAATTATTGAACCCAGAATCATGTCTATACACAATTATCATTAAAAAAGTAAAAACAAAGTCTTAGCTGCCATGTGTTATTAACTGTGTTATGATTTCAAGATTCTTTTTTTATTAAGTGAGAGGTGGGGTGATGGGTAGGCAAAGAAAAAGGTTCCAGGATGCACTCAGACAGGGGTCCACCCAGCAAACTCCTTACCTGGTGATGCTCCGCCCATCTGGGGTAGCTGCTTCATTGCTTGGCAACTGAGCTATTTGAGCTCCTAAAGTGAAACCAGGTAGCTATCCTCAGTACCTGTGATCAACTCACTCAAACCATTCAAGCCCTGGCTGTGGGAGGGGCAGAGAGAGAGGGGGAGGGAGGGGTGGTGAAGCAGATGGTTGATTCTCCTGTGTGTCTTGACTGGGAATTGAACCCTGGACTTCACACAATGGGCCAACGCACTACCACTGAGCACATTAGGCAGGGTTCATTTGAAGATTCTGAAACAGCTCACCATGTGTCCAAAGATTCAGAAAATTAATACAGAGAAAAATGAGTGAGTCCTCATTCATTGGGAAGGTACTGTGCACATGGAGAAGGAGGGGCTAGAATGAATTCTCTATTGCCAAACTAGAATTGGAGATGTCAATTTGAACTCATGAATTTAAGAAAGTATAAATAGATAAAAATGTATATGTTTAATGTCAACATATATACTGTTCTCATTACTCACATATTTACTTATTTAGTGAGAAAGAGAGAGGCAGAGAGAGGGACAGACAGGTATGGGGAGAGATGAAAAGCATGAATTCTTCATTGTGGCTCCTTAGTTCTTTGTTGATTGCTTTCTCATATGTGCCTTGACCAGAGAGGTGGGCAGGGGGCTGCAGCTGAGCCAGTGACCCCTTGATCAATCTGGAGTCCTTGGACTCAAGCCAGTGACCTTTGAGCTCAAGCCAGCAACCATGGGGTCATGTCTATGATTCTCTACTCAAGCCAGCAACCTCAATCTCAAACTGGTGAGCTTGAGCTTAAGCCAGTTATCTTGGGGTTTTGAAGCAAGGTAGCCTGAATCTAGGCCAATGCTCTAGCCACTCTGCCACTGCCTGGTCAGGCCCATCCCCCATTCCTTCTGTCCCACTCCTCACACACCACCTATAGGTAGATATTCCTTTAGTTTCTAACTTTTTAGTTTTTACTTCTTGTGTTTCTTTTTATATAAATTTACACCTTGGCTTCTCTGAGGTCATTTAATATCCTTGAAAGTGATGAAAACACCTAAGTTCAAAATGAATAACAGTAACAGTTTATATCTCAGAGAATAACACAAATCATTAGTCCATAATGAATAAATAAATAAATTAATTAATTAAGAAAGAAAGAAATAGAAATTAGTGGGGAGTAAGATTAAATTTCTCCTTTTCAGAAAACACAATTAAAAAACAAAGAAGAAATGACAAAAGTAGAAAAGTCACCATTTGGCTACCACATTTGCAATAATTTTGTCATATAAGAATCACCAAATGTTAAACATAGAAGGTCCAGGGCCACAGATGTTTCTTCTCTGTGTCTGGACCTAAGGCCTCCTGAAGAAACCTGAGGAGTCGGGCAGCAGTCTGGAGCAGAAGGGGTCTGACTCAGCAGTGACGGGCACAGGTCAGAGGGGCTGGGACTCTGCCCTTGGCGATGGGTCTGCCTGTGTGCTAGCGGGTCATGTGGGACTGTGTCCATGATTGTGTGTGTCTGCATAGTGTGTGCCTGCAAATATAGTGTATGCTTGTGTACGTGCTGTTCGATAGCTGCATGCGTGTGTGTGCTATATGTCTGAGTCATAGCTCAACCTTTTTCCTGAATTAAACCTAATTTGGGCCCTGTTTTAGCAGGTATAGATCAAGTGATCCGTCTCCTGCTGTGTGATTAGGGATTCCTGGTTCATGCCTGTGACCGTAAACACCTGCTGCACAGCTGGGCACTGGGAGTGAGACTGTTGTCTTGGCTGGTGGACAAGAAGGAGCCCACCTCACAGGAGACCAAGGTCAGACCTCTCTGTACAGTGTGTGCTCCTGCCAGCTGTATTTGTGGATCATCATGTGTGATAGCAGGAAGGTGTATTGTTTGGTTTTCTCTATGTGTGTTACCATGTGTATGTGACACGTGCATGGTGTAGGTGGGGGTGTAATGACTGCACCTGTGACCGAATAGGCGGACCTGTCCCATGCTGACTGCCCTCCCCAGGAGGGGGTGGGTTAGAGGGGGCGGGAGCATGCCTCTCAGTAATAGAAGCAGGTGTGCTGATGTTGTAGGGAGTGTGGCTGAGTGTGCATGTGTGTTGTTGGTGTGTGTTTCTCATGAGATTGTTGAATTGTGTGTGGTCCTTCATGATTTTGGTGACAAGTATGTATACTTCCTGAGTTATGTATATGTGGAGATTTGAGGGTTTACCAGAAGTGTCATGAGTCAGAAGTATTGATGTGCATTGTGAGTGTGATTGTGGTTGAGTGATATATCATTATGTATTGTGTATGTCTTGCTTTGAGTGTTACTTATGACTTGTATGTATATGAGTGTTTATGAGCTGAACCACATACTTTCAACCCTACTATTAGGATGGGATCTTAGTAACAGTTGACAAAATCCTCAAATTAACATGCTGTGTTTGTATATTTGTGTATGCATGTGTGTGTGTGTGTGTGTGTGTGTTGTGGGTATATGAGAAACAGAGAGAAAAGGGGAGAAATGAGAAGCATCAACTCTTACTTGCTTCATTTAGTTGTGTATTGATTGCTTCTCTTAATTTGGCTTCAAGCTAGCAACCTTGGGCTCAAGTCTGAAACATTAGGATGACATCAATAACCTGTACTCAGGCTGGCAAGCTGGCACCAAAGCTAAGAAACCTGTGCTTTAGCTGTTGACCTTGGGTTTGTGAACCAAGAACTTCAGCATCCTGGATGGATGCTCCATCCACACCACCATCAGGCTGGAGTCTCATGTTTTTTAAGGTAGAAGCAAGTGATACCAGTTTTGCGGGATCAGTTCTATATCTGCCACAGTGAGTCAGTGTGGTGTGGCTCTGGCCTGGGGGAGAAATGATCCCTCCATGCCCATCACGATCTAACCTCACAGAAGAAGGGACCTTGCTCTTCGTGTTCACTGCTGCATCTCAGTCCTTAGTGCCTCAAGACACAGACTCAGTATCAGTAAACTATGGTTCATGGAAACGGTGAACACCCTTTTGCTTCTGTGAAATGAAGTCTTGTTGGCTGCATTAGGAGTGCAATGTTTTCCTGGACCCTCACTGAGATAGTGTGAGGATGCACGCACCTACAGGTGTCATAAATTATTAGATTTGTAGTCAAACATCCATGTGGTCCCAGAAAATGACAGTATGAGACATCATGGCCCTGGGCATCTTTCCATATTGCTGGGAGTCCAAAACCTCCTCCTCCCCAGCAGACAGGGAGCAGCATGGGGCCCAAGAACCAGAGCAGCGTGTCCGAGTTCCTCCTCCTGGGGCTCCCCATGCGGCCAGGGCAGCAGCGTGGGTTCTTCACCCTGTTCCTGGGCATGTACCTGACCACGGTGCTGGGCAACCTGCTCATCATCCTGCTCATCAGGCTGGACTCCCGCCTGCACACGCCCATGTACTTCTTCCTCAGCCACTTGGCCTTCTCTGACATTTCTCTGTCATCCGTCACTGTCCCCAAGATGCTCACGAACATGCAGACTCGGCAACAATCCATCTCCTATGTGGGATGCATTGCTCAGGTGTATTGTTTCATACTTTTTGGTGGTCTTGACAATCTCCTTCTGGCAGTGATGGCATATGACAGGTATGTGGCCATCTGTCACCCTCTACACTACACCACCATCGTGACAAAGGGGCTGTGTGTGCTGCTGGTGGCTGCCATCTGGGGTTTGTTCTCTTGCAGTGTCCTGTTACACACCCTCCTCTTGGTCCGACTGTCCTTCTATGCCAACAACACCATCTCCACTTCTTCTGTGACCTCGCTGCGCTCCTGAAGCTGAGCTGCTCTGACATCTCCCTCAATGAGCTGGTCATCTTCATAGAGGGAGTAATGCTTTTATTCCTGCTTTTGGGTACAATTTTGGCCTCATATGTTTGTATAGGGACCACCATCTTGAAGGTCCATTAAGAAATTCTTGAAAATATTTTCCACCTGTGGCTCCCATCCCCTAGTGGTGTCTTTATACTACGGGACACTTGCAGGTGTTTACTTTTTCTCCTCATCATGGGATTCCAAGTACATCACTGCTTCGGTCATGTACACAGTAGTTATCCCCATGCTGAACCCCTTCATCTACAGCCTGAGGAACAGAGATATCAAACAGGCCTTGGAACGTTTGTCAACAGGTTAACTACTTTAAGTGGCTATTACTAAATCCATTAATTGCAGTCAGGAGCAAGTGAGATATAGCTCCTAAAATGACTGTATTTTAATAAAATATGTATTCTGTTGTCAAGTGGTATAAATGTTATTAATATGTCAACTAGGTCAAGTTTGTAACCTACACTGTTAATAATTCTTCACTCCTAAATGATTTTGTTTTGCTTGGTCATCAACTTTTACAAGATATATGCTAAATCGTATGCAAAACATGTTGCATAATTAAAATTGTGGACTTGTCTATTTCTTTTTTGAGATATGTCAGTTTTTGCTCATGTTTATTTTTACTATTGAGTTGAAGACACACAAATTTTGCATCATGATTTGCTCCTGGTGAATTTGTGAACTCTTTTTTAAAATTGATTCCTTTATGTTGTCTTGTATAGGCTTTAAGCTGGTTTGATATAATTCTTCCCAACTCACACTCAATGACATTGTGTTGGTAGACTGTAATCACCCATGGTAAGAATAATTATACTGGAAAATTGGCTAGTGCTGCAAAGAATGAGTTTTTTAATGAAAAAGAAAGAGGCTTTTAGAAATACATTTAACAACACAGCACTGAATTTATAATGAGAGGATACATCTATAAGTAGGAGTTATATAATTAGGAGATTTAAAATGTATGAGAAAAGGTCTTACCTTTACACCTCATCTATTTCTAAGATGATTATATCATTTCATAGCTATATCAATATAGTCATATATACAGATATAGATAGAAAAATAGAGATACCATAATAGTATAAGTAGTAACATATACAGTTATAGAATGTTACATATACAAGTATAGAGAAATAAAGATACTATAATAGTATAGGTAGTAAAGATGCAGGTTTCTTGTGGTTAGTGTTTATATGGTATTGGTTTTCCATCATTTTAAACTCTTCTATGTCCTTATATGTGAGGTGTGCATTGTTTACAGTGTGACACTGAATTTAGTTCTTTTTATATAGAGCAACCATTAATCTGTTTCTGGAGAGTTTTACCTATGTATAATTAATGCAATCATAATAATGTTTAATTTATATTTTCCATATTACTATGTTTTTATTGATGATATCTATTTCACATTTATCTTCCCATGTCTCACTCTTTTTGATTAACTATATATATATTATTCTATTCTCCATCTTTTGACTTATTAATCAAACATTATTATTATTACTCTATAATCCTTTGCTTTGTGCAGTGATTACTTCTTACTTTTCCTTTAATTATTTTATTTGGACTTTAATATATGAAACATGGAATTTAGCGTTTTAGCCATTGGAGGAATACAATTCAGTGGTATTTGGGGCACTCATCACCAATTACTCATCCTAGGACCCTAAAGGAAACTGTATTGAACATCAATTCAATTCAGTATTTTGCAACTGTGAAAAGATAAGAAGAAAAATATCTAAGAATCAACATGGAGGGATCTCAGAATATATTGTTAAATGGGGAAAAAGGCAATGTGTGAAAAAGCATTTGTAGGATGCTAATTTTTATGTAAAAATGAATGGGAAACAAAATATTTGTATGTCTGCCTATGTGAGCAAACAAAGACAGAGAAAATGTAAATCAGAAACTAATGAGATATTTTACCTGCAGGAGGTGGGGCAGAGAGATCGGGAGATGAGAATAATTATTTGTATACTTTTGACTATGTTGTTCTTTTTCCCTAGAAAAAAATAAATAGATGAGATTGACCAGAGGGTGGTGCATGGATAGAGCATTGACCTGGGAAGCTGAGGACCCAGGTTCAAAATGCATATCTCATGAGTTTTAGTGCGGGCTCACCAGCTTGAGTACTGACTTGAGCACAAAGGTTGATGGCTTAAAGCTAAGATTGTTGGCTTGAGTCCAAGTCAGTGGCTCAGCCCAAGGTCACTGGCTCGAAGCCTAAGGTTGCTGGTTTGAGCCCAAGGTTGCTAGCTTGAGCCCAAGGTTTCTGGCTTGAGAAAGAGGTGATTGGCTTGGCTAGAGCCCCCTAGTCAAAATAAATATAAAATGAAATCATTTGAACAACTAAAACTGCCACAAGTATGATTGATGCATCTCATCTATCTTCCTTCTGGTCTCTCTCTCTCTCTAAAAAAAAATAAAAATAGGCCCTGGCCAGTTAGCTCAGTAGTAGAGCATCAGCCTAATGTATGAAATGTCCCAGATTCAATTCCTGGGCAGGGCACACAGGAAAAGCAACTATCTGCTTCTCCATCCCTTCCTCTTTCACACTCCCCTTTCATATTCTCTCTCACTATATTCTCCTCCCACAGCCATGGCTCGATTGGTTCAGGCACATCAACCCTAAGTGCTGAAGATGGCTTTGTTAAGCCTCAGCTGCAGGATCTAAAACAATAGCTTGGTTGTGAGTATAGTATCTTCTCCAGGAAGATACCAGTCAGGGCACAGGTGGGAATATGTCTCTTATCTCCCCTCCTCTCACTTGGAAAAAGAAGAAAAATAAATAAATAAAAATAAAAAGGTGGTGAATAAAGTAAAATAGAATAAGGCGAATGAATGAAACTACATTTTCAAATTCATGCCACAATTAGATTAAAAATAAAAATAAAATATGTAATCTAAGTAATTTTTTAAACCATAATTATATCTATATACTCCCACAACAATTAAAGAAAAAAACAATTAAAAACAAAGTTTTAAGCTATACTCAGTGTGTCATTACAGTGGCATGAGTTCACTGTTCTGAAACTCTTCCCCGAGCACCCAAAGATTCAGCAAATAAGTAACCCCGAGGCAGAGGGAGGGAGCCCCACTCCCGGGGAAGATGCTGTGCACACGGAGAAGGAGGGGCTGCAAAGAACTCTGTGGTGTCCAACGAGAACTGGGAATCTCAGTTTGAACTCATGGGATTTTACCTGTATAATAGATAGAAATTTATATATGTCAACATCTATACAGTTCCCATATCCCATTCTTTCTGTCCCACTCCTGACCCACCTCCTATGGGTAAATAATCCTTTAGTTTCTTCCTTTCTAGTTTTTACTTCTTGTGCTTCTTTTTATGTATTTCCCAGTA
Organism: Saccopteryx bilineata; assembly: GCF_036850765.1. NCBI lineage: Eukaryota > Metazoa > Chordata > Mammalia > Chiroptera > Emballonuridae > Saccopteryx > Saccopteryx bilineata. The sequence continues at coordinate 12,855,492 of NC_089491.1, read as the reverse complement.
GGCTTCTCTGAGAACATTTAGAATTCTTGAAGCAAAAACACATCTAAAACTTTAAAATGAGTAACAACAGTAATGGATTATGTTGTAGTTCAGAGAATAAGTAAGAATCCATGAGTCTATAATGATATATGTACATAAATAAATAAACATCAAACAAGTACAGAATAAGAGTAAGTTTCTTATTATAGGAGATTACATGTAATAAACATAGAAGAAAATATAGAATTAGAAAAATCTCCATTTGGCATCATATTTGCAATATTTTAGTCATTTAAGAATCCCCAATGAATGTTAAATATAGTGGGTAAAATTTTAATAAAGAAAACAGTATGTTTATACAGTATCGTCCTAAATGATTCTTACATCAAGCTTAAAATAGTAACTTTAAGAAAATGGTATCTTTTCTATGTGGCTTTCCAATTTTCCCAGGACCATTTATTGAAGAGGCTATCTTGTCTCCATTGTGTGTTTTTGATTTTTTTGTTGAAAATTTTTTGTCCATATATAGGTGGTTTTGTTTTGGGGCTCTCGATTCTGTTCCATTGGTCTGTATTTCTCTTTTTCTGACTATACTGTTTTGTTTATTGTGACTCTACAGTATAATTTGAAGGCACTAGTGATACCTTTGGCTTCATTCTTTTTCCCAAGATTGGTTTGGCAATTTGTAATTTTTTATGTTTCCTTAAAAAACTAAGGATTTTTGTTCTACTTATTTTTTAAAAAAATGACATTAGGATATTGATGGGGATTGAATTAAATTTATGTATTGCTTTGGGCAATATGGCATTATACTGAGTGAAATTAGTAAATCAGAAAAAGCTAAAAGCTATATTTTTCACACATTAGTGGGATATAACACTGACAGGCGTGGACATAGATAAAAGTGAAGTAGTTACCAGGGGGAGGGGGAGGAGGATAAGAGTAGGAGGAGAGTCAAGAGAAACAAATATACCAGGACAAAGAAGGATTTGACGTTGGGTGATGGGGACACAACATAATCTACAGTTCAAATGTTACAGAAATGTCTACCTGAAACCTCTGTACTTTTACTGATCAATGTCATCATACTAAATTTAAGTTTCTAAACAGAAATTTTTTAAAAAGAAAGAAAATGGTAACTTTACAGTGGAGAACCTGGAAGACACCACCTTAACTAACAGATCATAAATAAAAACACCAGTAATTTGAAAAATTAATGTCAAATGTCTTCTATTAAAATGCATTGTGGTATATATGCTCAAAACCCAAGCCCGAAATATACATACATACATACATACATACATACACATAGAAAGGAAACGTAGCAAAATGTTACTTTAACCATTGGGGAGTCTGTGTGAAACCTTCCTGCAATAGTCTATCATTTTTACAGCAATTTTATACATTTAAATCATTTAAAAATAAAAATATGAATTATCTCCTACCCTGCTGGAACAATGCCCAAAAAAGGAGCCCTGGGCATCACTGGAATCAGAGACACTGTCCACCAGGACTCCAGTCCCTCCGGCTACAGCTCCCAAAGGGCAGTCAGAAATTATCCCAAAGCTTGGGGACTGGGTTTCAGTCTCTCATTAGTAATTAAGTCTTGTCTTGGACTCATTTCCCTGGAGCTGGCTGAGGAGAATGAAGGTCTAGAAGGGCCAGGGCCACAGATGTTTCTTCTCTGTGTCTGGACCTAAGGCCTCCTGAAGAAACCTGAGGAGTCGGGCAGCAGTCTGGAGCAGAAGGGTCTGACTCAGCAGTGACGGGCACAGGTCAGAGGGGTTGGGGCTCTGCCCTTGGCGATGGGTCTGCCTGGGTGCTAGTGGGTCATGTGGGACTCTGTGTCCATGACTGGGTGTGTCTTTATATATTGTGAATGTTTTTATACATGCTCCTTGATAGTTGCTGAGTGTGTGCCTGTGTGTGTGTGTGTTCATGTGTGTGTATTATCTGCACCTATGACCTCAAGTATTTCCTTTGGAGTCCTCCTTCCGGGGCTCCATCAGCTGAGCTATTCAAACTCTAAGCAATTCTCTGTTTCTTAAAACAGATCAGTTATCAGTTCCTGCATGTGACTGTGTCACTTAGATGTTTAAAATCTTTTATTACTTTATTAAAGATCCCAGGCAAAAATTAAAAATACCCGGGCACCATGCTGTGTGAGGTTATTTGGCAGAATCACTATAAATATGGGTGAGATCTTAGAAAGTTTACTTAAGTCCTTTGCCCTCCGTTTTCACATCTATAAAATGGAAGGAAGGACCCTTGGTTGTGAATTTCCAGATGCCCTCAGTAAATGCTTATTGTACAAATAGAAGTCAATGTATTTGAGATTTTTTTGTCAGTTGAAAATTATATAAATATAAAGAAACAAACTATCTAGAGAGAGAGAACTAAAAATTTTGGACAACATTTTGTCCTCAAAGCTCTAAAATAGTATATTGTATTTCACTCTCTTGAGTACAAAAACAAAACTCCCCTTGTGTGATGGTTAAGAGTGAGTTCCATCACACAGACATGTAAGACTGAACCTCACGAATCAGCTAAAACTTGGTAAGTTATAACTTAAAGAAAACATATTATTGCATTACTATATTACAAATTTCATATACAGTGTGTCCGTAAAGTCATGGTGCACTTTTGATAGTCACAGGAAAGCAACAAAAGATGATAGAAATGTGAAATCTGCACCAAATAAAAGAAAAACTCTCCACTTTCTCCCACTGCACTATTCAGTGCAGTTCGATGTGGGCTCACACACAGATTTTTTAGGGCTCCTTAGGTAGCTATCCCGTATAGCCTCTACAGACTCATCACTGACTGATGGCCTACCAAAACGGGGTTTCTCCACCAAACTGCCAGTTTCCCTCAACTGCTTATCCCACCAAGTATGTTATTCGGATGTGGTGGCACTTCGTTATAAACGCGCCAATATTCACGTTGCACTTTGGTCACGGATTCTAATTTAGTGAGCCACAGAACACACTGAACTTTCCTCTGTACCGTCCACATCTCGACTGGCATGGCCGTGGGCTGCTCCGCTGTATACATGGTGTTACGTCATCATCTGCACATGCACACATGCTGCCACGTCATCCTACAGAAACTGGGAGGGTTTTCCTTTTATTTGGTGCAGATTTCACATTTCTATCATCTTTTGTTGCTTTCCTGTGACCAGTCAAAAGTGCACCATGACTTTACGAATACATTGTATTACAGATTCAGATATACACACGTGTGTCATTCTGACCTGGGACTGTATAATTTTGCGCTGAAAGAATTTGTATCATTTATGTTTCCTTTTCTTAAAAATTAAAATAGTTGAAAGAAACAAGTGCATAGCATCACTGTGAAGAGGTCTTTAACTCTGGGGATGGAGGCTGATGTGTGAACTTTATCAGGAAAGGTAGGTAAAGCCCTCAGCCCAGTAACCAAATGTCCACCAAAGTGTTTAGCATTATTCTGAAAGGGAGTTTGCGGACTACTCCGGCTTTAGAGCTATTTAGGCATCAATGACGTTTAATGGCCACCCACTTCTAGAGTGTCCATGAGGTTAGAGCTTCCAGGTCAGTGGGAATCGAAATGTTCACAGGAGGAGTGTGAGAACTCTCCAGCAATGCCAGTCAGCACCGAGTCTCATGTTACTTTAAGGCACAAACAACCTATAGCAGTTTTCCGGGCTCATCCTCTATTTCTGTCACAGTGAGTCAGTGTGGTGTGGCTCTGGCCTGGGGTGGAAACTGTCCCTCCATGCCCATCACGATCTAACCTCACAGAAGTGGGGACCTTGCTTTTTGGTTGTTGTTTACTGCTCCATCTCAGTCCTCAGTAGAGGTCCAGACAGAGACTCTGTGTTCAATAAATAATGGTGAGTGCAACAGTGAACGTCCTCTGGAATCTGTAATGAGGTCTCACAGCTGCTTTAATAGTGTGTTGTTTTCCTGGAGCCACTCTGGGTTAGAGCGAGGATGCACACTCACACAGGTGTCATAAATTGTTGTGTGTGTGTTTTTTTTAAAGAATATTATTCCTGGAAAATGACAGCATGAGATATAATGGTCCTCGGTGTCCTTTCCAGGTTGCTGAGAGTCCCAAACCTCCTTCCTCCCCAGCAGACGGAGAGCAGCATGGGGCCCGAGAACCAGAGCAGCGTGTCCGAGTTCCTCCTCCTGGGGCTCCCCATGCGGCCAGGGCAGCAGCGCGGGTTCTTCACCCTGTTCCTGGGCATGTACCTGACCACGGTGCTGGGCAACCTGCTCATCATCCTGCTCATCAGGCTGGACTCCCGCCTGCACACGCCCATGTACTTCTTTCTCAGCCACTTGGCCTTCTCTGACATTTCTCTGTCATCTGTCACTGTCCCAAAGATGCTCATGAACATGCAGACTCGGCAACAATCCATCTCCTATGTGGGATGCATTGCTCAGGTGTATTGTTTCATACATTTTGTTGGTCTTGACAATTTCCTTCTGGCAGTGATGGCATATGACAGGTATGTAGCCATCTGTCACCCTCTACGCTACACCACCATCATGAGGGAGGGGCTCTGTGTGCTGCTAGTGAGTGTCTCCTGGATTTTGCCCTGTGGCACTGCCCTGTTGCACACCCTCCTTTTGGTCCGACTGTCCTTCTGTGCTGATAACACCATCAGCCACTTCTTCTGTGACCTCGCTGCGCTCCTGAAGCTGAGCTGCTCTGACATCTCCCTCAATGAGCTGGTCATTTCCGCTGAGGGAGGAATGCTTTTATTCCTGCCTTTGTGTATTATTTTGGGCTCATATGTCCGAATAGGGACCATTATCCTGAGGGTCCCCTCCACTGAGAGACTCCTTAAAGCCTTTTCTACCTGTGGCTCCCATCTCTTTGTGGTGTCCTTATACTACGGGACACTCGCAGGTGTTTACTTTTTCTCCTCATCATGGGATTTCAAAGACATCACTGCTTCGGTCATGTACACGGTAGTTACCCCCATGCTGAACCCCTTCATCTACAGCCTGAGGAACAGAGACATCAAACAGGCCTTGGAAATGTGTGTCAGCAGGGTTACCATCTTTAAGTGGCAATCACTACATCCTCTTATTGCAGTCAGGAGCAAGTGAGACATAGCTTCTAAATTATTGTATGGTCGACATCTCCATGTACCTTTAATATAATAGTCATTCTGTTGTCACTATGTTCAGTGTATCATTAGGATTGTTAATAATTATATATCCCTGATTAATATGTTTTCCTTGCTTATCATCTTTTCTAATAATATATGCCAAATATTATGTAAAACATGGCACTATTCTAAATGTGGATTCTCCTTTTTCCTTTGACATAACATCCGTTTTTGCTTATGTCTTGAGGACTCAATGATTTAGCATCATGAACTGCTTCTGATGAACATGGTTTGTTTGTTTTTAAACTGATCCGTTTATGCTGGTTCGCACTAGCTTTAAGCTGATTGATGTCATTCTTCCCAAATCACGTTCAATGACATGATGTTGGCGGACTGCAATCAGCCATGGTAGGAATAATTACACTATGAAATGTGCAGGTAGTACAAAGCGAGGCCTTTTAAAACACAGAGAGGGAGACTTTTATAAATGTATTAAATGACACCCCACTTCCTTTATAATTAGGAGATATTTCTAGCAGTGGGTCCTACCTAACACCTTATCTACTTCTGATATTAATATATTTAGAGCCATATCTACAGATATAGATACATTTACAGATAGATAGAGAAATAGAGATACTATAATAGTATATGAAGTAAAGATGGAGTTTTTTTAAGGTAAATGTTTACATAATATTTCACTACTATCACTTTAATGTTTTTAAGAGTCTCTTTGAAGTGTCCATTGTTAATAGTGTAAAGTTGGATTATTGTTTTTACGTAGAGCAACCACTAGTATATTTATGGAGAATGTTATCTACTGACATCTAAGGTAATCATAATATCTTTGCACTTCTATTTTCCATATTACTTATTATTTTATTGTATACACCTGTTTCACACTTATTCTCTTGCTTTTCTCCTTTTTATTTATTAGAACATATCTTGTTACGCCATCTCCTGTCTTTAGCCTATTAGTCATTCACCATTATTGTATTTTTACAACTCCTTTCTGTGCTTTCTGATGACATTACTTTTCATTTCGTCTTAATTATTTAAATTGCATTTTAATATTCAGAACGTGAAATTTACCATTTTAGTCCTTTGATGTCTAGACTTCATAGACATTAAGGCCACTCATCACCCATATCTCATTTGCAACCCCTAAAGAATACACTGTAGAAAATCAATACATTTAAATATTTCTCTGATGTGAACAATAAGAACCATGATATCTATGAATTAGTAAGGAGAAATATCAGAATACCTGGTTAAATGGGAAAAGAGCAATGGGTAAAGTAGCATTTACAGCATGCTACCGTTTATGTAAAAATTAAAGAAAAATACAGTGTACATATGGCTGCCTATTTGAGCACACAGAGACACTGGAAGAATATAGAAACTAATGACATTTTTACCTACAGTATGTGGGACAGAAGAAGCAGATGAGTATGATTATTTGTATGGTTTTGACTATGTTTTCTTTTGCCACTACAAAATAAATAAAAGGGGTGGTGAGCCTGACCTGTGGTGGTGCAGTGGATAACCTGTTGATCTGGAACACTGAGGTCGCTGATTCGAAACCCTGGGCATTCCCGGTCAAGGCACATATAGGAGTTGATGCTTCCTGCTCCTCCATTCTTATCTCTCTCTCTTTCTCTGCTCTTAAAAATGGTAAAAGAAAAAAAGACGTGGTGAATAAAGCAAGATAGAAGAAAACAAATCAAATGAACCTAACTATATTGCAGATTACTACCATAATTAGCCTAAAGGATTAAATAAGTAACCTAAGTAATTATTGATCCCAGAATCATATGTATACTCAATCACCATAAAAAATGAAGACAATGTATTAGTTGTAATATGTTATTAACAGTATTATGATTTCAATATTCTATTTTACTATTATTATTACCAGAATGGTGGGGAGGCAGGGAAGCAGATAGACTCCTGCATGTACCCTGACTGGGATCCACCTAGGAAGTCCCATAACAGGTGATGCTCTGCCCATCTGAGACAGCTGCTCTATTGCTCAGCAACTGAGCTATTTGAGCACCTGAGGTGAGGCCAAGGAGCCATTATCAGGACCAAGGGCCAACTCATTCAAACCTTTCGAGAACTGGCTGCTGGAGGGGAGAGAGAGAGAGAAAAGGGGAAAGAATGGGGTGCTGAAGTATATAGGTGCTTCTTTTGTGTGTCCTGACTGGGAATCGAACCTGGGACTTCCATACACTGGGCCTATGTTTCACCACTGAGCCAACCAGCCAGGGCTGATTTCAAGATTCTGAAACAGCTCGCCATGTGTCCAAAGATTCAGAATATTAATATATAGAAAAAGGAGTAAGTCCTCCCTCACGGGGAAGGTGCTGTGCGCGTGGAGAAGGAGAGGCTGGAGAGAACTCTCTGTTGTCAAACTAGACAACAAATATCAATTCGAACTCATGGATTTAAGAAAGTATAAGTAAATAGAAATGCATATGTTCTATGTCAACATGTCACTGTTCCCATCCCCTATACTTTTTTTATCAAGAGAGAGAGAAAGAAAGAGAGAGAGAGAGAGAGAGAGAGGCAGAGAGACAGAGAGACAAGAAGGGAGAGAAATGAGAAGCATAGTAAATTCTTCATTGTGGCTCCTTAGCTCTTCTTTGATTGTTTCCTCATACATGCCTTTACCGTGGTGGTGGGGGCAGAGGTCTGCAGCTTAGCCAGTGACTCCTTGCTCAAGCCAATGAGCTCTGAGCTCAAGCAAGCGACCATGGGGTCATGTCTATGACTCTACGCTCAAGCCAGCAACCCTGATCTCACACTGGCTAGCCCGCAGTTAAGTCAGTGACTTTGGAGTTTCAAACCTGGGACCTCTGCATCCCAGACCAATGCTCTATCTACTGTATCACCACCTGGCCAGGCCATCCCACATTCTGTCGAACTTCTGACACACTTCCTATCATATTCCTCTAGTTTCTTACTTTCTATTTTTTACTTCTTTGTTTCTTTTTATATATTGTATATTTACCCCATGGCTTCTCTAAGATCATTTAATATCCTTAAAGTAATGAACACATCTAAAGTTCAAAATGAATAACAATAGTAATGGTTTATAACTCAGAGAATAAGAAGAATCATTAGTCCATAATGAATAAATAAATAGATAAATAAATAAATAAATAGCAAATGAGTGGAGAGTAAGGATAAATTTCTTCTTTTAGGAGAATACAATTAAAACACAAAGAAGAAATGACAAGAGTAGAAAAATCACCATTTGGCCACCACATCTGCAATAATTTTGTCATATAAGAATCTATAAGAATCACCAATGGGTGTTAAATATAGTGGGTGAATTATAATAAAAAAGTTATGCTTATCTAGTTTAGACACATCTACTTAAATGATACCTCTAAATTACAAGGTGAAAATAGTAAGTTTTTTTAAATTTATTTTTAATTAATTTGGATAACATGCTTTGCCAAGCCATAAATGATTCAAGTGTCCAACTCACTATCACCCCATCCACATGTGCTTTGTGCACCCCTTGCCCCATGCAGGTCTCTCTCTGCCCCCGAACCCCCACTCTGCACTTCTCTCCCCACCTCCTCACCCTTTCCCTCGGACTGTGGCCACCTGCTGTCTGTACCCACGTGTTATGTGTCTATGTTTTTTTAGCGGGAAATCCCCTTATTTCATCCCGTCCCCTCACCCCGTCCCTCTGATGACAATGTATCTGGTCCATGTCTCCATGAATTTGTTTCTACTTTGTCCATCAGTGTATTGTGTTCATTAGATTTCACATATGAGTGGGATCATATGGTATTTAAAAAATGGTAACTTTATGGTAGAAAACAAAGCAGTCACCACCGTAGCCAGCTGATCAACAATAAAAATGCTAATCATTAAAAAAATTAATATCATAACTAATATGCACTGTGGCACATCTGCTGAAAATCTAACCTTTAAAAATACATAAATATATGCATACACACACAGAAGACATACATAATAAAATATTAATTAAATTATTGGGGAATCTGGATGAAACCTGTCCAGGAATCCTTTATATCATTTTCATAACTTTTCTATATTTTTAAAATCACTACCAAATAAATAGTTAAAAGTTCTTCATCTTGTTGGAACAATGACTAAGAAGAAAGGAGCCCAGGGCATCACTGGAATTAGGGACACTGTCCCCCAGGACTCCAGTCCCTCTGGCTCTGGGACACACAGCTCCCCAAAGGGCAGTCAGAAAGTAGCCCGAAGCTTAGGGACTGGGTTTCAGTCTCTCATTAGTAATTGTTGTCTTGGATTCATTTCCCTGGAGCTGGCTGAGGAGAATGAAGGTCTCTAGAAGGGCCAGGGCCACAGATGCTTCTTCTCTGTGTCTGGACCTAAGGCCTCCTGAAGAAACCTGAGGAGTCGGGCAGCAGTCTGGAGCAGAAGGGGTCTGACTCAGCAGTGACAGGCACAGGTGAGAGGGGCTGGGACTCTGCCCTTGGCGATGGGTCTGCCTGTGTGCTAGCAGGTCATGTGGGACTCTGTGTCCATGATTTTGTGTGTGCCTGCATGTATTGTGTCTGTTTCAGTATGTGCTTGTCTGACAGATGTGTGTGTGTGTGTGTGTGCGTGTGTGTGCGCGCGCGCGCCCTCGCTATGTATCTGAATCACAGCCTGGCAACTTTCTTGAGTTAGAGCCTACCTAGGCCCTGTTTTAGTGGGTATAGACCAAGTGATAACCTCCTGCTGTGTGACTAGGGACTCCTGGTTCATGCCTGTGACAATAAACACCTGCTGCAGAGCTGGGCATCGGGAGTGAATCTGTCATCTCGGCTGCTGAACAAGAAGATGCTGACCTCACAAGGGACCAAGGTCCGATAGGGCTCACACCTCTCTCTGCAGCATGTGCTGCAGCCAGTGCCAGCTGTGTTTGTGGGGGAGACACTCGTGTGTGAGAGCAGGAAGGTGTATTGTTTGCTTTTCTCTGTATGTGTGTTACTATGTGTATGTGACACATGCATGGTGTAGGTGGGGGTGTAATGACCGCACCTGTGACCAAATAGGCAGAACTGCCCCATGCTGACTGCCCTCCCTCAGCAGGGGTGGGTCAGAGGGGTTGGGAGCATGCCTCTCAGTAATAGGAGTGAATGTGCTGATGGTGTAGGAAGTGTGTGGCTGGAGTGCATATTTTGTTGGTATGTATTTTAGTGACATTTTGGAAAATTGTGGGGTCTTATGTGTTTCTAGTGATGTGTTTGTACAGAACCTGAGTTATGTATATGTGGTGGGTTGAGTATTCACTGAGTGTGTCATGAATAAGAAATGTTGATGTAACTTATGAGTGTGTTTGTAAGAATGGTACTTGTGTGTTGTGTATGTCTCACTTTGTGTGTTAATTGTATGTATGTATATGAGTGTTTATGAGCTGAACCTTGTATTGGCTGTACTTCCCTTAGGATAGGAACTTAGGCACAGATGACTGGTAACATGAAACATGGTGTGTGTGTGTGTGTGTGTGTGTGTGTGTGTGTGTGTGATCTGCAACCATGACCTCAAGTATTTCCTGAGGTGTCCCCCTACTGGGGCACACAGTTGAGATCACCAACCTCTAAGCACCTCCCTGTTCCTGAAATAGATCTCCGGTCATTTTCATGAACCTGAGCATGATTAAGCCATTTACAAGTTTTCAACCCTTTGTTTACTCTATGAAACATCCTTGGCCAAAAGAAAAATACCCAGGCATCATGCTGTGTGAAGTTATTGGACAGAATCACCTTTAAATAGTGAGGAGACCCTGAGAGAGTTTCTTAAATCCTCAATACAAAAATGAAAGAATTATACTTCTCCTTGTGAATCTTACTGAGGCCTCAGTAAATATTTATTGTATGAATAGAAGTTATCATGCTTGAGAATTTTGTGTCAGTTGAAAAGTAGGTAAATTTGAAGGAATCAAATTCTTTTTTAAGAAGACTAAGAAAACGGAGATTGGAGCTTTTATGGAGCTGCTGTCATCTCTAAGCAGGAGGAAGCTGATCCTTATACACAGATTAGCCCTTGCCACACTACCCGGACACAGAAAAAGCAGACACAAACAGCAAAAAGGGCAGTAGCTGCAGACAAGTAGCCCATAGCAGGTTACAAACAACAACTGACACCAACCTAAGAAGATCTAGAAACAACACAACTGCTAGCTGGTGGCAGACAGCACCAACCCTAGACTCTGCTAGCTACACAAGCAGTACACCCAAAGGAGGAGCCTATACACAGACAAAATAGGTAGACAATGAAATGTGTCCCAGATGAATCAACAAGAAAAATCCCATAAAAATTGAATGAGATGGAAGTAACCAAACTACCAGATGCAGAGTTTAAAACAATGATTTTGAGGATGCTCAAGGATCTTAGAAGAAAAATGGATTGACATAATGAGCACCTAAATAAAGAGATAGCCAGCATCAAAAAGTCCATTGAAATCATAAAAAAAAGAACCAATCAGAAATGACAAATACAATATCAGAAATAATGACTGCACTAGAAGGAATTAACAGGAGGCTAGATAAAGCAGAAGATTGAATCAGCAATTTAGAGGACAAGATAAACAAAGCACAGAAGCAGAGCAGAAAAAAAAAAGAGGTTCAAAGAGTTCGGAGGATATTCTAAGAGAGCTCTGTGACAATATGAAGAGAAACAACATCTGCATCAAAGGGGTTCCAGACGGAGAAGAGACTGAACAAGGGATAGAAAACCTGTTAGAAAAAGTGACAGATGAAAATTTCCCTAAATTCAAGAAGGAAAAAGTCATGCACATTCAAGAAACACAGAGAGTTCCATTAAAGAGGAACCCAATAAAACACACATCAGGACACATCATAATTAAAGTGCCAAGGTTAAGAGACAAAGAAAGAATACTAAAAGCTGCAAGAGAAAAGCAGTTAATTACCTACAGAAGAACCACCATAAGAGTGACATCTGACTTCTCAACAGAAACACTTGAGGCCAGAAGGGATTGGCAAGAAATATTCAAAGTAATGCAAAAGGAAGAACCTATAACCAAAACTACTTTAACCAGCAAGGTTATCATTTAAAATTGAAGGAGAAATAAAAACCATCTTAGACAAAAAAACAAAAAAACAAAAAAAAACTCAAGGAATTCATTAGAACCAAACCAGTACTGCAAGAAATGTTAAGAGGCCTGCTGTAAAAATAGGTAAGAGAAAAAAAATCTAGAAAAAGAGAATTGTAGATTTAAAGAATGAAAAGGCAATAAACAACTACATATCAACAATAACCTTAAATGTAAATGCATTAAATGCTAAAATCAAAAGATATAGGGTACCTGCATGGATAAAAAAAGAAGACCTGTACATATGCTGTCTACAAGAGACACACCTCAGAACAAAAGATACACATAGACTGAAAATGAACAGACGAAAAACGTATTTCACGCAAATGAAAATGAAGAAAAAAAAAGCTGTGGTAGCAATAGTTATATCTGACAAATGAGACTTTAAAACAAAGGCTATAGTAAGGGATAAAGAATGTCACTACATAATGATAAAGGGAGCAATGCAACAGGAGGATATAATGATTGTAAATATCTATGCACCTAATATAGGAACACCTAAATACATAAAGCAGATTTTGATGGACATAAAGGGTGAGATCAACAGCAATACTATAATAGTAGGAGATTTTAATACCCCACTAACATCAATGGATAGATCCTGCAAACAGAATATAATAAAGAAACAGTGGCCTTAAATGATATACTAGATCAACAGGATTTAATAGATATCTTCGGAACCTTTATCCTAAAGCAGGAGAATATACATTCTTTTCAAGTGCTCATGGTACATTGTCTAGGATAAACCACATGTTAGGACAAAACGAGCCTCAATAATTTTAAGAAGATTGAAATCATATCAAACATCTTCTCTGATCACAATGGCATGAAATTAGAAATAAACTACAATAGAAAATTGAAAAACATGCAAACACTTGGAGCCTAAATAGCATGTTATTAAATAACAAATGTGTTAACAATGAGATCAAGAAAGAAATAAAAAAATTTCCTGAAAGAAATGAAAATAAAAATAAACATACAACAACTCAAAATTTAAGGGACGCAGCAAAAGCAGTCCTGAGAGGAAAGTTTATAGCATTACAGGCATAATTAAGAAGAAAAGCTCAAAAGACAACTTAATGCTGCATCTAAAAGAATTAGAAAAAGAACAACAAATAAAGCCCAGAGAAAGTGGAAGGAAGGAAATAATAAAGATCAGAGTAGAAATAAATGACATAAAGTCTATAAAAACAGTACAGAAGATCAATGAAACCAAGAGCTGGTTCTTTGCAAAGGTAAACAAGATTGATGAACCTTTAACCAGACTCATCAAGAAAAAAAGAGAGAAAACTCAAATAAATAAAATTAGAAATGAAAGTAGAGAAGTAACAACTGACACTGCAAAAATACAAAGGTTTGTAAGAAAATTCTATGAAGATCTGTATGCCAAAAATTGGACAACCTAGGCGAAATGGATAAACTCATAGAAACATATAATCTTCAAAAACTCAATCTGGAAGAATCAGAAAACCTAAACAGATTGATTACAACAAATGAGATTGAAACAGTTATCAAAAAACTCCAAGCAAATAAAAGTCCTGGACCAGATGGCTTCACAGCCAAATTTTATCAAATATTCAAAGAAGAACTAACACTTGTCCTTCTGAAGCTATTTCAAAAAATTCAAGAGAAGGAAAGACTTCCAAGCTCCTTTTACGAGGCAAGTATAATCCTCATTCCAAAACCAGGTAAAGACACTACAAAAAAGAAAACTATAGGCCAATATCCCTGATGAACTTAGATGCTAAAATTCTCAACAAAATATTAGCAAACCAGATCCAGCAATACATGAAAAAATCACTCATCATAATCTAGTGGGATTTATTCAGGGGAGGCAAGGCTGGTATAATATTTGTAAATCAATCAATGTGATTCGTCACATAAACAAAAGGAAAGAGAAAAATCACATGATATTACCAATAGATGCAGAAAAAGCATTTGATAAAATCCAGCACCCATTTATGATCAAAACTCTCAGCAAAATGGAAATACAGAGAACATACCTCAACATTGTGAAGGCCACTTATGACAAACCCACAGCCAACATCGTACTCAGTGGGCAAAAATTAAAAGCAATTCCTTTAAGATCAGGAACAAGGCAGGGGTGCCGTCTTTCGCCACTCTTATTCAGCATGGTTCTGGAAGTCCTAGCCACAGCAATCACACAAGAAGAAGAAATAAAAGTCATCCAAATTGGAAAAGAGAAGTAAAACTATCATTATTTTCTGATGAAATGATACTGTACTTAGAAAATCCTTAAGTCTCAGCCAAGAAATGGCTAGATCTGATAAATGAATTCGGCAAGGTTGGGAGGATATAAAATTAATATTCAGAAATCAGTGACATTTTTATACACTGACAATAAAGTGTCTGAAAAAGAAATTAAGGAAACAATCCCCTTCACTATTGCAACAACAAAAAAACAAAGTACCTAGGAGTACTTTATTTAACCAAGGAGGTAAAAGACTTGTACTCAGAAAATTATAAAACATTAATAAAAGAAATCAAGTTAGATACATACAAATGGAGCATATGTCGTGTTCATGGATAGGAAGAATAAACATCATTAAAATGTCTATATTACCCAACACAATTTATAAATTCAATGCAATTCCTATTAAAATACCAATGGCATACTTCAAAGACATAGAACACATATTCCAAACATTTATATGAAACCAAAAAGAACACAAATAGCCTCAGCAATCTTGAAAAAGAAGAATAAAGTGGGAGGTATCACACTTCCTTATATCAAGTTATACTACAAGGCCATTGTACTCAGAACAGCCTGGTATTGGCATAAGAACAGGCATATAGATCAATGGAACAGAACAGAGAACCCAGAAGTAAACCCACGCCTTTATGGTCAATTGATATTTGACAAAGGAGGCAAGAGCATACAATGGAGTAAAGACAGTCTCTTTAATAAATGGTGTTGGGAACATTGGACAGGTACATGCAAAAAATGAAACTAAACCACCAACTCACACCATTCACAAAAATAAACTTAAAATGGATAAAAGAGTGAAATGTAAGTTGTGAAACCATAAACATCTTTGAAGAAAACATAGGCAGCAAACACTCCGATATCTCTCGTAGCAATATTTTTACTGATTTTTCCCAACAGACAAGAAAAATTAAAGACAGGATGAACAAATGGAACTATATCAAACTAAAAAGCTTTTGCACAGCAAAAGACATCATTAACAAATTAAAAAGACACCCCACACAATGGGAGAACATATTTGCCAATATGTCTGATAAAAGGTTAATTACCAAAATTTATACAGAACTTCTAAAACTGAACACCAGGAAGGTAGACAATCCAATTTAAAAATGGGCAAAAGTACTGAACAGACACTTTTCTAAAGATGACATACAGATGGCCAATAGGGAGATGAAAAAAATATTCAACATCACTAATAATCAGAGAAATGCAAATTAAAACCACAATGAGATACCACCTCACACCTGTCAGAATGGAGCTCATTAACAAAACAACACATAATAAGTGCTGGCAAGGGTGTGGAGGAAAGGGAACCCTCCTGCACTGCTGGTGGGAATGCACACTGGTGCAGCAACTGTGGAGAACTGTATGGAGTTTCCTCAAAAAATTAAAAATCTAACTGCCCTCTGACCCAGCTATCCCACTATTAGGAATATATCCTATGAATACCATATCACTGATTCAAAAGAAGATATGCACCCCCATGTTTATTGAAACATTGTTTACAATAGCCAAGATCTGGAAACAGCCGAAGTGTCCGTCAGTGGACAAGTGGACTAAAAATTTGTGGTACATATACACGACGAAATATTGCGTGGCTGTGAATAAAAAGGAAATCTTACCTTTTGTAACAGCATGGATGAACCTGAAGCTTATTGTGCTAAGTGAAATACGCCAGGCAGAGAAAAACAGATATCATTTTATCTCACTTCTATGTGGAATCTAAGGAACAAAATGAACTGAGGAATGAAATAGAGGCAGAGGTGGGGTCACAGGGACCAGGGGGATGCTGTCAGAGGGAAGTGGGATGAGGTAATGAGATCAGAGAAGGTGAAGGGATTAGTGAAATTATATATACAGAACACAGAGTTACAGATAGCAGAACAGCAGGTCCCAGAGGGAAAGGGGGCAGGAGTTGGAGGAAGGGGGACAAAGGGGGTACAGATAGAGACATGGGGGGATGGGGAGAGGAAGTTGTATTCAGTGGGACGCTTGAATCTGTATTAACACAATAAATTAAAATTAATTTTAAAAAATGAAATAAAATCCAAGGAGTGAAAAACAAACCATGAAACCCTCCCCCAAAATAAATAAAAATAATTAAAAAAAAGAAAATGATAGCACATATATATCACTTACATACACTACATGTCACATATAGATACGATAAATATAAATACATGTGTGTGTGCCGTACTGTCCCCTACAGTACTGTTGTGTGCCTGCAGCATTTGTATCATTCAAGTTTCCATGTCTTTAAAGATAATATAGGTTAATGCACTCAAATCCTCAGTGCAGATATGAAGAGGTCTTAGACTCTGGAACTGTAAAGCTGATGCATCAACTTTATTAGGAAACGTAGGCAAAGTCCTCAGCCCAGTACCACATGTTCACCAAAATGACCAGCATTGTTATGAAAGATATTTTATGCACTACTCTGGCTTCAGAGCCATTCTGGCATCAAGTGGCTTAAAATGGTTACCTGTTTCTAGAGTGTCCATGAGTTCACAGATGTAGTTCAATGGGAACCGGCAGGATCACGGGAGGAGTGTGACAATGCTACATCAGCTCAACCCTGGATTCTTACGTTTCTTTAAGGCAGAAACAATGGAAACCAATTTTCTGGGCTCATTTTCTACTTCTGCCACAGTGAGTCAGTGTGGTGTGGCTCGGGCATGGGGGAGAAATGATCGCTCCATGCCCATCACAATCTAACCACACAGAAGTGGGGACTTTGCTCTTCGTGTTCACTGCTGCATCTCAGTCCTTAGTAGAAGTCCCAATACACACTTGATGATCAATCAATAATGATGAATGAAACTGAATGTACTCTTGTTTTTCGTTTCAATGAAGACTTCTTGGTTGCTTTTGGGTCAGTGTTTTCCTGGATCCAGACTGGGGTACAGCAAAGACGTTTACATACAGTGGTATGAGAAATTCACAGAATTGGAGTTAAAAATTCTGTTTTCCTGGAGGATTACTGTGTGAGACGTGATGATCCTGGTCTTCCTTTCCAGGTTGCAGAGTCCCAAAATTCCTTCCTCCCCAGCAGACGGGGAGCAGCATGGGGCCCAAGAACCAGAGCAGCGTGTCCGAGTTCCTCCTCCTGGGGCTCCCCATGCGGCCAGGGCAGCAGCGCGGGTTCTTCACCCTGTTCCTGGGCATGTACCTGACCACGGTGCTGGGCAACCTGCTCATCATCCTGCTCATCAGGCTGGACTCCCGCCTGCACACGCCCATGTACTTCTTCCTCAGCCACTTGGCCTTCTCTGACATTTCTCTGTCATCCGTCACTGTCCCAAAGATGCTCACGAACATGCAGACTCGGCAACAATCCATCCTCTATGTGAGATGCATTGCTCAGATGTATTGTTTCATATCTTTTGATGTTCTTGACAATCTCCTTTTGACAGCAATGGCATATGACAGGTACATGGCCATCTGTCACCCTCTGCACTACACCGCGATCATGAGGGAGGGGCTCTGTGCAGTGCTGGTGGCTGGCTCCTGGATTTTGTCCTGTGGCAGTGCCCTGTTGCACACCCTTCTCTTGGTCCTACAGTCCTTCTGTGCTGAACACATTATTGCCCACTTTTTCTGTAGCCTCCCCATTCTGCTCAAGCTGTCCTGTTCAACCACCACTGTCACGACCTTGTCATGTTCACTGCTAGACCCATGGTTGTTATTTTTCCATTTAGTGGCATCCTGGTCTTTTATGTCCACATTGCAGCCTCTATCCTGAGAGTCCCCTCTACCAAAGGGATCTACAAAGCTTTGTCCACTGTGGATTCCATCTCTATGTGTCTCTCTTTTATGGGACAATTATAGCTCTGTACTTTTCCTCCTTATCGAACAACTCCAATGACAAGGCATGATTCCCTCTCCGAGGTACACAGTAGTGACCCCATGTTAAACCCCTTCATTTACAGCCTAAGAAACAGAGACATGAAATTAGCTCTGGGGACTCTTTTCAGAAACAGTATCTTTTTTTGCCAAATGAGGATGATCTAATTGTGTTCTTATTTCACCCACTGACCTTGTCAGAGATCCTGAAAAGTGGCGTTTTGTACAACCCATGTCTCTAAGTAGCCTGCCAGTCTGCTTATTCAATCTAATCCCTTTTCCCGTTGTCATATCTGTTGCCCATTTATTCTTTCATGATCCAAAAGATGGCATTGCCACAACACACATTCATCTCGGAGTCTTCCAACTCCGTATTGGTCAGGCACGGATTGATCAGCCTAAATAGTTTGGACTATTGTGTTGACTTCCTGCGGAGAGATGGAAGACTTGCTAAGATCACAGGGCACACCAACCACCTTTCTCCAAAGGAAAGTGACACCAGCATTGTATGCTTTTTTATAAAAGAGAAACCAGTGTTGCTTCAGGCTAAGGTTAGAGGCATGAACCGTGGCTATACCTTCTCACATCCTGAGTTTCTGACTCCTTGGTGGCAGATGGTCAGAACTCTCAAGTGTGTTCCGGTAACTCACTCCGTCTATAAGGAAATGGACAACTGGACTCTCAACCAGAGCCAGTTTACGTCTTGTGCAATGTTTTTTGTTTGTTTTTTTTTTAGTGTATTTATTTTTATTTTTATTTTATTTACTCATTTTTTTAGCGAGGAGAGAGAGAGAGAGAGAGAGACAGGGGGGAGGAGCTGGAAGCATCAACTCCCATATGTGCCTTGACCAGGCAAGCCCAGGGTTTCGAACCGGCGACCTCAGCATTTCCAGGTCGACCCTTTATCCACTGCGCCACCACAGGTCAGGCCAATGTTGTTTTGATAGGTTAGAAAAGCCCTCCTCTAAACAGACAATATGGCTTTTGATGGTAACTCAGTTTCTGTCTGTTGAAGTAAATGAGATGGAAATCCCCTCCTTGTATCCTCTGTTGTTTTGACTGCTGTCCAGAGCTACAGATACTCAGTAAAGTTAGTTTAGTCAAGTCTTAGTTGATAGGGAAATGTTAGTCTATGCTTAGTTTAGTAACATCTAGGACACTCACCTTTTTAATGTAGAAGATAGTTAATACAGTGCTATTCATGGTTTGCTAAAATCTAAATAAATTTTAGTTTGGTTGAGCCTGTGATGAGAACTTAAAAAGAAAGAACATTCTAGGAAGACAGTAATTTTTGCCTCTATGTTGGATTTTGTGGTGAGATAGGATATATCTGTCTGATTAATTTCAGTTTGGGCAGTGGCTGTGGTCTTGTCCCCAAACTGGGAGCTCCACCTCTAATAGGAAGAGCTAAATTTCTTAATTCGTAACTCATGCACGTAAAGATATTTACTGAATGGCTACTCTGTGCCATGCAATTTTTTAAGATTGATGAATATGAGGATTTTTTTTTTAAAGAAAGAGACCCCAAATCTGAGGAAGGAGAAACCAGAAGAGTGAGGAAGTGGGGTACTTGCAATGTCGGTGATCTTACACTCAAGCCAGTGACCTGAGAGAGCTAGAGCAGACTAAGATAAGTTTGAAAAATAACAACCCACAGCTGGCCCTTGCTTGCTATCAGTTCCTTGAAATACACTCGCAGCACCAGCAAGAAGAATGAGTAATAATATGATTATCAAGAACTGACCCTCCAGTCTTACTCCCACCACTTTCCTAGACACAAAAGTCACATAGGTCTGCAAATAAAGAAGTCATAGAAATCAGGCATTTCTCACGTGAATGCTAAAGCTCTAAAGGTGTATAAAATGCAAACAAATCTAACTTCAGGCAGCTCGTGTCTACTACCCCACCCTCTCTGTTGGCTACAAATAAATCTTTCTTCCTCCTTGTCTGGATGTCTTATCTTCAGTTTACAGCTAATTTCTGATAAAATCTGCCCCCATGGATGGTTAGGGTCCAGCCCCTGCCTCCACTCATCATGCTCCCTTCTCTCCACACCAGTTTTTAATCATCTAACGCGGCACAAGCTTCACTAATTTCCTCTACTGTCATTGTTTCTTTACTGGAATTTCAGCTCCAAACAAAATAGGTTTTTATAAATTCCAAGTTATGTTGGTAGGCAAAAACTGATGTGAATAAAGGAAGCCTGGTAAGGAGGAGTGAGATGTATTAAACAGGAGGAGATCTTACCATTTCAGCAACACGGGGACTAGAGGGCATCTAAGTGAAGTAAGTCAAGCAGGGTATGACAAATAGCATACGATGTCACTTATATGTGGAATCTAAAAACAAAACAGAAACAGATTCACAGATACAGAGAACAGACTGACGGTTGCCAGATGGGAGGGGTGTTGGGGGATGGAGAAACTGTGAGGAGATTATGAAGTACTGATTGGCAGTTACAAAATAGTCACAGGGGTGTAAATACAGCACATGGAATATGGTCTATAATACTGTAATAACTATGTATGGCGTCCGCAGTATTTCAGCCATCAGGGCCATCACTTTGTAACTTATATAAATGTCTAACCACAAAGCCGTTCACCTGAAACTATTATAATATTGAATGTCAACAATGATTGAAAAACAGGGGAGAGCAAGGGTGTTGGGGACAAGGTTTAAAATTTACATTTTGTACAGCTCCTTGGAAAGACAACATCCCAAGAAAGACCTCAGTGAGGACAGGAAAGGGAGCCATAGGGAAACCTGGGGAAAACATTCCAAGCATGAAAATCAGCAGCTAGAAATGCACTGAGGTGAGAGGCTGCCCAGCCAGTGGCAGGATCACTAACGGGGCTCCTGGAGCTGGCCGGGCGGGAGAGGAGGGGTGGTCTGTGGTGATTTAGAGATATCGGGAGACCAGGCGTGGAGGGCACTCACGGTCACAGCAGGTGTGTATCAGTGAAGGTTCTCCTGATGAAAGAACCAGAGAGTGTGCATGCATGTGTGAGTGCGTGCACGCGTGTAAACAGAGAGAGGTTTATTTAAGGAATTGGCTCTGCACTGTGGAGGCTGGCAGTCCAACCTCTGCAGGGAGACCGGCAGACTGGAAACCCAGGGAAGGTTGCTCCCTTTGGAGCAAGTCAGTCTCTATTAAAGGCCCTCTATTGATTGGGTGATGTCCTTCTACACTGTGGAGAGCAATCACCTTTACTCAGAGTCTGCTAATTGCAATGTTAATCCCATTCAAAAAAAAATCTTCATAGAAACATGTAGGGTGACATTTGACCAAATATCTGGATAAGCCAAGTTATTCCATAAAATTCACCATCATAGTACAGTTTCTGGTTTTCAGACTGAATGATTTGGGAATCCACTGGAGGTATTCAATAGAGGAATAAATAACATAATGACTTTGTTACTGCTTCATTAAAAACACCTACATTTGTTTGAGGTATAAGTGACATACAGTAAACTTCATGTATTTAAAGTATACGGTGTGAATAGTTGTAAAACATGAATACACTCATAAACCATCACAACAAGCTGTCGAGTTCATGAAGTTTCCCCATCCATCCTGCTGCTCCCTCCTTGCTCCTCCCATCTGTCCCCCAGGGGAACCACTGATCCCTCTCTGTCACATAGACTCACCTGCATCTTCTAGAATTCCATACAAATGGAATCATACAGAATATATTCTTTTCTTACTGCTTTCTTTCATGCAACGTAAGCATTTTGATATTCATCTCTGTTGTAATATATATAAACAGAGCTTACATTTTTTGCTCAGTAGTTCATGATTCCTAAGTGGAACTCCCTTGTATAGATAAACTACAGCTTTTTTGCACATTCTTCTGTTGATGGACCTGGGGATTCTTCCTAGCTCCCAGACTGACATTAGTATCACTCAGTGCTTTTTGTCATTTATCTACCATTTATTTTGCAATAAATTTTTTTGGCACCCCCTACTTGCATGTGCATTCTCCAAAGGGAATATCTGTTTATTTTATTCACTGCTATACTCCAGAGTATACATCACTATCTTACTTTTTTGAGAACCTTAATAATGAAATAAGAGAATGAATGAACGAACAAACAATGAACTCACTTAACAGTACCAAGTGCCTAGATGAGTCCTAGATGATCCCTAGTGATACACGGACATTGACAAGAATGCTGAACACTGTTTACACTTTCATTATGTGCTCATTTAATCATCACTCAAACTCACACGAAGACTACTATCATTATTTCTACTTTGAAGAACCTGAGTCTTGGAGATCTTTGATAAATTGCTCAGGTGCACTCCCCTAGTACAGGGCGATACCAGTGTCTTTTTCTCCAGCATGTACAGAATCAGTTCCCTTACTGCTGAACAAGAACAGAGCCTGCCCCACAGCCCCCCCCCCCCCGAGGAGTGGGGAGACCAGTACATTTGAAGGGACGTTGTGTTCTAATGGAGGTCCGCGTGGTGTTGTGGGAGCCTGCTGGAACCTGAACATCGCCTGGGCCACACACCCCGCTGGGCAGTGAAGCTGAACTCGTGACACAGAGCCTACAGCCACCGGTGAACCTCCGTTTCCCATCGGGAATTGAACCGAACCCCGAGGAATCACAGGCATTAAGGACACTTTCTCCTATGATGTCAGCTGCAGCTCAGCCCTCTGGACCCAAACACATTCATCACAAGGGGCCAGGGGGATGCTGGGCAATTATTTCTAGTTGACGGTGGCCCTAGTCAGGGACTTGTGGCTGTTTCCCACTGGGGACTCTTTCTGATGAGTAAAAGGAAATCTTCCGCCCTCTCTTTAGAAGCTGGTGGACAGAGGTGACAGTCTGTAAAGGTCCTCGGGACACCGAGGTTTGCTTTTCTTCCTTTATTCCTGGGTCATCTGAACAGAAAGGGAGGATCCTGGTAACAGCACAAAGCCCAAGGCATCAGAACTCACAGCTCCGGTATAGGTCAGAGGGGCACAGTAATCTGCATAGTTGAGTATGTGTGTACATATTGTGTTGTGTGGCTTTGTGTGTGTGTGTCTGATTCACACCCTGAATGCCTCCACTATTGTA